>NC_134357.1:483298279-483493279 GCF_048569485.1 Anomaloglossus baeobatrachus | reverse complement strand
TATGTGTCTCCGGTACGTGAAAAAACTGCCAAACACGTACCGGAGGCACGTACGTGTGAAAGAGGCCTTAGGCTGGCCACAGTAACAGGCCACTCTAAAATGTGCTGTTTTGCTGTATTGGGAGGTCCGGGGGTCGGAAGACCAATCAGTATCTGGTGTGACCACAATTTGCCAATCTGTAAATTCATCCGTGAAGAGAACACTTCACCAACGTGCCAGATACAATCGAATGTGATTACTTGCCATTCAAGTTAGTTATGACGACGATCTGCAGTCAGGCGGAGTCCCCAATGAGGATGAAGAGCAGCAGATGAGCGAACCTGAGACGGATTCTGACAGTTTGTGCAGAAATTCTTTGGTTTTGCATCGATTGTTGCAGCAGTTATCCTGGTGCCAGATATCAGACGATCCTGGAGGTGAAGATGCTGGATGTGAAGGTCCTGGGCTGGTGCGGTTACACGTGATCTGCGGTTGTGAGGCCGGTTGGATGTGCTGCCAAATTCTCTGAAATGTCCTTGGAGACGACTTATGGTAGAGACATGACCATTCAATTCATGGGCAACATCTCTGCAGTCACCATGCCAATTGCACGCTCCCTCAAAACCTGCGAAATCTGTGGCATTGTGCTGTGTGATAAAATTGCACATTTTAGAGTGGGCCTTTTATTGTGGCCAGCCTAAGGCACACCTGTGCAATAATCATGCTGTCCAATCAGCGTCTTGATATGGCGCACCTGTGAGGTGGATGGATTATCTAGACAAATTTGTGAACAACATTTGAGAGGAAAAGGCCTTTTGTACATAGAAAAAGTCTTAGATCTTTGAGTATAGTGCTCCCCCTAGTGGTGATTGGAAAATGAGGAAAATTTGTAATTCTTCTTTGTCTATGTGGGAGTAATGGGATCCAGAGATGTATATAATATGTAGTGGGACTGCTGCACCAACTATAATGGATGTAATTATGGGTTGATATTATATATTGGAATAATAGGCAGAACTGCATTCATGGCCCCCAGTGTCTTTAGTCTGTGTTTTCATGTAGCGCCTCCATATATTACTCAAGAAGGTAAGGGTCTGTACAGCCTGAAACTATAGTGCTAGGAAAGATGAGATAAATCTTGCAAATAAAACCCTCCTATTAGTCATCCTCAAATCAACAGGCACAATATGTAAGGAACATGCGGTTTCCTATGTAGCCATGTATTACTCATACTGCACGATAGTGATTATAATGCCGTCCAATGAAAGAACTCATTAATCCTGTACATACCGCTACCTCAAATGGCTCCTTCCTGGTAGTAAAATTTAGAAATTAAATGTAAAATTTAATAGGAAATGATCAAACCCCCATGTTGGCCGGACGCCTTTATTTTTGACTGCTACCTAATGTGTATAGACTCTCCCCTGAAAAATAAAGAAGGATGAATTTTGATCCCTGACTTTTTGTTACTCCCTGGAGATAAACCTCTGCCGGAAATTTTTGGCAGCTGCGTATTCCATGGCTCATGTGTACCATACCTTAAAGGGGTTGTCCACTACTTTTACATTGATGGCCAATTCTTAGGATAGGTCATCAATGTCTGATCGTCTGAGATCCGAGACCCGGCACCCCCGCCGATCAGCTATTCCCGATGGCGGCGGTTGCAGCAAGCAGCCAAAAATGCTCAGTTCCGGAGCTGCCCCATCAACTGATAGGGGGGGGGGCAGTTGGATTCTGCACATGCACCTCCCATTCAAATCAATAGGAGGCGGATGTGCAGTACTGCTCCAAAATTAAGGTACTTAGGACATAAATTAACCATTTCATGTGAGCCCATCACCACGGCAAGGTGACCTTTGTTTGATGGATCCCTATGCTAATTTCATGCCTCTTCTGGACTAAAAGTCTTCAAATATATCGGCAGATAGAAGCGCATTAATGCTATATAGAATGTACTTAGAAAAATGAGGGCATACAGTTTATAAACTGGCCAATTCATGTGAGCACATCAGCCACAGCAAGGAGACCTTTCTTTGATGTAACCCAATTCTGATTTCATGCCCCTATGACAGATAGGATTGCATTAATGCTATATGGAATATACTAAGAAAAATGAACGCACTCGGCTCATAAATTAGCCAATTCATGTGAGCCCATCAACCATGGCAAGGTGACCTTTCTTTAATAGGACTCTATCCTAATTTAATGCCTCTCCTGGACTAAAAGTCTACAAATATATGGGCAGATAGGATCACATTAATTCTATATGAAATATAATTATAAAATATGAAATATAGTTAGCAAAAGTGGGTACTCAGAGTATAAATTGCCCAATTCATGTGAGCCCATAAACCATGGCAAGGTGATCTTTCTTTGATGGGACCATATCCTAATTTAATACCTCTCATGGACTAAAAGTCTTCAAAAATATGGGCAGGAAGGATCAGGCACTAATTAAAAACACCCTGGGGCTGATGGGCAGAGAACACAGAATAGGAGGTTGTCTATACCTTCAATATATACTAGAAAAAAAACTGCATCTCCGAAGTGCAATTCTAGGAATATTTTTATTAAAGACATACACAGCATTTTTCCCATTGTTGCATATTCCAGTTTATGATGGAGATACCCCTTTAAAACGGGTGTCCTTTTTGCTTATCTGCTTTCTAATGTTTGTAAAACTTTGTAACATTTTTCATCCTGTTACTTCATTTGTAAGATCCTGAATAGTTACCCTTCTGGCAGCTATGTGACAATCCTACACATCATTTGGGTATTCGACACTGAAGGCTATAGGATTGATGTGGCCTCCTGCAGAGCATGGAGTGATTTACTATAAGGCAGTCTAGGCGAGCGCTTAGGGGCATATACATTAGGAAGGGGATTTTCCCTTGTATACAGCAAATATAGTCATATTTTCATTATTTGTTTCACATTTTGAGATGTCATCCAAAACGTGACCTAGAACCCGCGTGACACCCCCAGAATGTGCTACACATCAATTTCAGAATCGTTCCTTCCTGTGAGAAGCATGGGATGATTGGAAATTCTAAAACGATAATTTACTTAAAGGGTATGTCCACTACTTGTCTATTTTGAAAAACAAACAAAACAAACAGACCACTGCTGTTCCAAGACTCATGAAGTCACTGCCTGTTCCAGTTTGGACAGAGTAAAAAAAGAGAGTAGATCGATCCTTGGGTGGAAGAAGTAGTGCAAATGTTCAGGGAATGGGTCAGAGTCAGTCGTCGAGGATGGTTATGGCCCGGCACAACACTGGTGAATGATTCAATTAAATCTTTGGTAAGGCTGATGTTTCCACCACTGGCACCTGGATTCGAGAGTGCTGGAACTCAAGATCATAGGTTAGGAGAAAAATCACTGGATTGCCCTAGTGCTGCCAAGTAGTGGGAAGTCCAGAGGGGTTGAGAATATCATTTTATAAAAACTACGCGTTTCGGAGTTGATCCAACTCCTTCATCAACTCCAAAACGTTGATCCACAGATTTTTCTGCCAACATATTAGTTTGGACAGAACATCACTGCTGCAGCCATTCAGTTACGTGATACGTGATGTCCCCTGCCGCTCTTAAGGCCGTTTCACACATCCGGTATTTCGCTGGATTGCTAGATGTTACGCACTCCAGTACAGTGTGATAGCAGCGCGGCAACTTCCGGGTCACATGCTCCGGTCACATGACAGCATGTGACCGGAGCTTGTCGCGCTGCCATTGTATTGTATCACACTGTACTGGAGTGCGCCGGATCCGGCAATCCGGCGAAATGCTGGATGTGTAAAACGGCCCTTACCTGCCAGTCCCCTTGCTTCCTCTTCTGGTGACGATGTGACATGAAACACAAATAACAGAAAAAGCAGCTCTCTGTAAGCGCTAAGTCATACACAAACACAGAATATATGAAACTTAAAATGCATTAATGCTATATGGAATATACTTAGAAAAATTAAGGTACTTCGTGCAGAAAATGGACAAATCATTCTATTTGGAGATACTGTTTTTTGCAGTATATATTGGAGGTGTAAACAGCCTCTTATTCTGACTATGTGTGCCTCCCATCAGCCCCAGAGTGTTTTTACTTAGTGACATATCCGATCTGCCCATAAATTTGTAGACTTTTAATCCAGGAGAGGCATGACACTAGGACAGGGTCCCAGCAAAGAAAGGTCACCTTGTCATGGTAGATGGGATCACATGAATTAGCTAATTATTGTGCAAAGAACCTTCATTTTTCTAAGTATATTCCATATAGCATTAATGCGATCCTATCTGCTCATATATTTGTAGACTTTTAGTCCAGGTGAGGCAGGACACTAGGATAGGGTCCCATCAAAGAAAGGTCACCTTGCCATGGTTAATGTGCTCACATGAATTGGACAATTTCTGTGCTGAGTACCCTCAATTTTGTAAGCATATTCCATATAGCATTAATGCGATCCTATCTGCCCATATATTTGTAGACTTTTAGTCCAGGTGAGGCATGACACTAGGACAGGGTCCCATCAAAGAAAGGTCACCTTGTCATGGTAGATGGGCTCACATGAATTAGCTAATTATGGTGCAAAGAACCTTCATTTTTCTAAGTATATTTCATATAGGATTAATGCGATCCTATCTGCTCATATATTTGTAGACTTTTAGTCCAGGTGAGTGAGGCAGGACACTAGGATAGGGTCCCATTAAAGAAAGGTCACCTTGCCATTGTTGATGGGCTCACATGAATTGGCTAATTTATTAGCCGAGTACCTTCATTTTTCTTAGTATATTCCATATAGCATTAATGCAATCTTATCTGTCATAGAAACATGACATCAGAATAGGGTTACATCAAAGAAAGGTCTCCTTGCTGTGGCTGATGTGCTCACATGAATTGGAAACTTTCTGCGCTGAGTACTCTCAATTTTGTTAGCATATTCCATGTAGCATTAATACGATCCTATCTGCCCATATATTTGTAGATCTTTAATCCATGTGAGGCATGACACTAGGATAGGGTCCCATCAAAGAAAGGTCACCTTGTCATGGTTGATGGGCTCACATGAATTAGCTATTTATTGTGCAAAGAACCGTCATTTTTCTAAGTGTATTCCATATAGCATTAATGCAGTTTGAATTTCATATATTCTGTGTTTGGATATATCTTAGCGCTCACAGAGTGCTGCTATATTCTGTGGTTTGTGTTTCATGCAGCTGGCACCAATTCACACTTTTTCTATTAGGTTTTTTTGACTATGTGACATGGCTGCAGCCAGTCACTGGCAATGGTGCAGAAGAATGACAGGGGTCCTCTAAGTAAAATAATTAGCAACATTATAAGATCACCGTCGGACCCTTAAAGTTGAAAAAATTAGAGGACAATTCCTTGAAGCCTGATGGCCCCTTCACAATTCTAACCTTGCAGCCACCAGCTGTCTGAGGGTCTGGAACACAGCCCCAATGCTTGTACCCCAATTTCCTGGTCCTAATGGTATGGAATATATTCTACGTCTATCAGTTAATGCTATAAGATTGGAATACCCCTTTAAATTGCAATTCTGCAGACGTTTTTGATGATGAATGGTTGCTACCTCGCTTTACTTTCCTATTAATATAAAAAGGAAGGTCCACACTGGCACCAACTGCCAAGCATTTTGCTCCTATCCATTAATTCTACAAACCGTTACATTATTTACCTTTATTTTTTGTTTTTCTTTGCTGCTACGTCTAATATTGCAAAAAAAGGAACAAACAAGAAAAGAGAGGGAGAAACCTGCGACCCTGGCTTTGGAGAAGACACAGAATATAAAGCATGGTCTGAGGTTTGGGACCAGGTAGGAGATGGACAGTCTGGATGGTCCCCGCAGGCGTCGCCCACCACATAATTCTATGTTTTTGTGTTTTATTTAAAAGTGATTTATTTATTTTTTTATACAATATGTAAAAATAAAACAATCTGCGCAGCGTATAAATATACTCTTCACAATAATTTGTGTTATTTCTGGCAGTAGCATAGGACAACGGCATGGAGTAACACGTGTTTATAATAGATGGAAGCCTGGGCTGTAATAATATAAATAGTGTATACAGCGGGGGAAGCATTAGAAGTATTAGTAGCAATGGTCTGTACACTCTGTAAATAAATGTTATGATTGCAAGCTCTGCTGTGGATAAATAAATCACGGTTTAGGGGTCGCTCGTATGTGTAGTATAATTTGTGCTAAATTCAGGCAGCAAGTCTTCAAGCTACTGGGATTACATTATGTCACGGCTGCAGTCAGCTCCACAAAGCAACTCATTTAAGGGGCACGCAACCGATGTACACAAATAATCTACAGGAACCGCTGAAAAAGTGTGTAAAATACATTACTTATGCTGCACTGATCCTGAGTTACATCCTGTATTACACTCCAGAGCTGCACTCACTATTCTGCTGGTGCAGTCACTGTGTACATACATTACATTACTTATCCTGTACTGATCCTGAGTTACATCCTGTATTATACTCCAGAGCTGCACTCACTATTCTGCTGGACAGTCACTGTGTACATACATTACATTACTGATCCTGCACTGATCCTGAGTTACATCCTATATTATACTCCAGAGCTGCACTCACTATTCTGCTGGGCAGTCACTGTGTACATACATTACATTACTTATCCTGTACTGATCCTGAGTTACATCCTGTATTATACTCCAGAGCTGCACTCACTATTCTGCTGGTGGAGTCGCTGTGTACATACATTACATTCCTTATCCTGTACTAATCCTGAGTTACATTCTGTATTATACTCCAGAGCTGCACTCACTATTCTGCTGGAGCAGTCACTGTGTACATACATTACATTACTTATCCTGTGCTGATCCTGAGTGACATCATGTATTATACTCCAGAGCTGCACTCACTATTCTGCTGGTGCAGTCACTGTGTACATACATTACATTACTTATCCTGTGCTGATCCTGAGTGACATCATGTATTATACTCCAGAGCTGCACTCACTATTCTGCTGGTGCAGTCACTGTGTACATACATTACATTACTTATCCTGTACTGATCCTGAGTTACCTCCTGTATTATACTCCAGAGCTGCACTCACTATTCTGCTGGTGCAGTGACTGTGTACATACATTACATTACTTATCCTGTACTAATAGTTTGGCATGATGTTGGAGACAGATAGCTGGGAGGTTGGGGAAAGTGCTGCTGGATCTCCAGGTCGCTCTCGTTAGGTCTCTGTGGCCGGTGGGGATGACAGGATCTATCTGCGCAATGCCAGGAACAAAAAGAAGATCTTTCTGCAGAACATCTGTCCTGATGGGGGAGCATAGTCTATAGGAAGCAGTAAACACGGTGCTGATAAAGCCCTGCCTGCAGGAATGAAGACCTATTATAAGGACCCCCCCCCACAGGGTCTGTGTACATGCCTCAGTAGCGCCCCCAGCTGCACCCACGCACACAGCAGCTATGGCCACCTTAGCAGGAAGGCTACTGTCTGTAATTAGTATGTAAAAATAAGAGAACAAGAGTCATAAAATGCCAAAAAAGTGGGTATAAATTTATTATTATAATTTTTATGTGCAACCAGCAAAAAGAAGGAATAAAAACATAAGGGATGTGACATACACAGGACGGCCGGACAAATGGTATTTGGAAATGACCAATTACACAAGCATAACATGCGGGGCAACACTGGGACAAATGATCAAGGGCAATAAAGTGCAAGTGCATATACAGTGCATATACAATAAATGCATACAAATAGGCCCAAGCCAGGCACCCCCAATAGACAACCAGAATCAGGTCAAATCGTTAGATATAAAAAATTGTTATAACAAGGTAAAGTGGCCAGTGCATAGTCCTGAGTATGTAAGAAAAGAGCTTGCCCATACCCCATCAACGTACGTTTCGCCTCTTTGGGATGGAGTGCCCAAATACGGCTTCCTCAGGGAGGGAGAAGGCAGCGCTGTATATACAGCCCCTATATACAGTATAAGCCCCCAAATAGCCTACCTATATACAGTATGAGACCCCATATAGCCCCTATATACAGTATAAGCCCCCACATAGCCTCCTATATACAGTATGAGCCGCCCCTATATACCGTATGAGCCCCCACATAGCCTCCTATATAGAGTATGAGCCCCCAAATAGCCATTATATGCAGTATAAGCCCCCACATAGCCTACCTATCTACAGTATCAGCCCCCACATAGCCCCTATAAACAGTGTAAGCTCCTACATAGCCTCTCTATACAGTATGATCCCTCACATAGCCCCTATATACAGTATAAGACCCCACATAGCCTCTTATATAGAGTATGAGCCCCCAAATAGCCATTATATGCAGTATAAGCCCCCACATAGCCTACCTATCTACAGTATCAGCCCCCACATAGCCCCTATAAACAGTGTAAGCTCCTACATAGCTTATCTATACAGTATGAGCCCTCACATAGCCCCTATATACAGTATAAGCCCCCACATAGCCTCCTATATAGAGTATAAGCCCCCACATAGTCCTTATATACAGTATAAGCCCCCACATAGCCTCCTATATAGAGTATGAGCCCCCACACAGCCTCCTATATACAGTATGAGTCCTCAAACATCCCCATATTCACAGTGTGAGCCCTCAAACAGCCCTATATAGAGTATGAGCCCTCGAATAGCCCCATATATATAGTATGAGCCCTCAAATAGCCCCATATATACAGTATGAGCCCTCAAACAACCCTAAGTATACAGAATGAGCCCTCAAACAGCCCCATATATACAGAATGAGCCCTTGAACTGCTCTGGGAACCTGGGACTCAGGGAAACGCGAGGACCTACGATGGAACACATGGAGGACACATCAATGCGTTCCACCGCAGGTCCTTGCGCTCCACTGCACTGCATCTCAAATTCCTATGCCGGACAGAAGCAAAATGGTATCACCAGATATTGTGTGTGTGCGCGATCTGATTTGTGTGTGTGTGCGATCTGATGTGTGTGTGTGCGATCTGATTTGTGTGTGTGCGATCTGATTTGTGTGTGTGCGATCTGATGTGTTTGTGAGTGCCGGCTGGAAGCACCGGAGGACCGATGTGGAGCATACCTGCTGGGAGTGCCCACCGAGGATTGCAGAAGGAGCAGGGAGCGACGCAAACATCCATGGTCTGGTAAGTATGATTCTCCTGGGGAGTAAGGTATCTGCCTTTTGGGGGGAAACTTACCCGTAACCTGTGTTTCCCCCCAAAATAAGTCCTACCCTGAAAATAAGCCCTAGCGCTTTTTTAGGGCAAAAAAAATGATATGACAGTGTCTTATTTTTGGGGAGACACGGTATGCATTGGCCATTTTGCCACATACTCCAGGAAATCTACCATACAAATTATCAAAGTATCCATAGGCCTTATTCACCGCCATATGCAAAAAAGAGTGTCCTGTTGGCCTCCATTCAGGCAGGCAAATATCAGTCTATTGTGCTTTTCCATGTGGAAGTATCCAGTAAAAACGCACAGTATGGCCCTTGCTCATGATTTTTTTTACACCTTTTCAGGGAGTAATAGTTTTTATTGTAGGTATCTCGCCCCCAATTCTTCACTATTTTAGGCCCCCTTCACACATCCGTGAAAATACATGCACGTGTGTTACGGGCCGTTTTTCGGGTCCGTGTCCCGTTTTTGTGTCCGTTTTTAAGGTCCGTGTGGCATCTGTGTGAACTGCATATGCTAGCCATGTGCGCATGTGTAATGTCCGTGTGTGCGTGTGTAATGTCCGTGTGTACGTGTGGAACTTAACTGACGTGTGTGTGTGTTGTCCGTGAGAAATGTCCGTGTGTGATGTAGCATGTCATTGATGCATACACGCTGACAGCAGAGTCGCGCGCTGAGAATGAACTCGGGTGAACTTCACCCGACTTCATTGTCATCCTGCGGCTCTGTCTGTGTCGCGTCCTGATTAGCGGTCACCCGTGAAGGACTCACCGGTGACCGCTAATCCCCTGAGTGACTGCAGTGAGCAGCGCGATTAGCGCTGTCGTCACTCAGGCTACCCGTGGCTAGCTGGATCCTCCACTCGTGACCGCAACTCACCTGTGACTTCATCGCTGTCACTCGGGCGACTTGCTGTCACAGTTGTAGGATCCAGCGGTGGCCGCGAATAACCTCAGTGACAGCTCAGCTGATCGCGATACTCACTTCAGTTGATGCGTGGAGGTGACAGGAGCAGCGGTGTTCTTCTGCAGCTCCTGTCACCTTCATGTAGCAGAGCTGGAAGCGACGAGAGACCTCCGTGGATTACGCTGGAGCTGAAGGGGTTTTTGGGGCTTAAAAAATTGGTGAACGCGGGTTTTTTGTAGTGTTTATTTTTTCAAATAAAGGATTTTTTCACTGTGTGTGTTTATTTACTGTAATTTACAGATTAATCATTGGGGGTGTCTCATAGACGCCTGCAATGATTAATCTAGGACTTATTGGCAGCTATAAGCTGCCAATAACTTCTTATTATTCCGATTGCTAACGCACCAGGGCAAATCGGGAAGAGCCGGGTAGAGTCCCAGAACTATCGCATCTAATGGATGCGGCAATTCTGGGCGGCTGTTGGCTGATATTGTTAGGCTGGGGTGCTCCCCATAACGTGGAGCTCCCCATCCTGAGAATACCAGCCTTCAGCCGTGTGGCTTTACCCTGGCTGGTATCAAAATGGGGGGGACTGCACGTCGGTGTTTTTTAATTATTTATTTATTTTTTTTAATGCACAGTATAGACCCGCCCACCGGCTGCTGTGATTGGTTGCAGTGAGACAGCTGTCACTCAGCGAGTGGGCGTGTCTAACTGCAACCAATCATAGACACCGGTGGGTGGGGAAAGCAGGGAATACGAGATTGTTTAATGAGCGGCCGGCTTTTTCAAAATAGTAAAAGCCGCCGGATTATTTTTAACAGCTGTGCAGAGCCGCGCCGGTGATCGGGGAACGGTAAGTATGAGAGAGGGGGGAGACTGACCAACAGACTGTGAGAGAGGGACAGACAAAACAGAGAGACCGACCGACGGACTGAGGGATATTGACCGACATACACAGAAATAGAAAGAATGACCGACATCGCTAGAAAACAACACCAAACGGACACGGACCATAGGGAGATGCATACGTGTTTACTAACGTGTGCGAACATACCCATAGACTTTCATTGGGTCCATGTGTGCGTGCTCCGTGCAGAAAACAGACATGCTGCCGTTCATCACGGACACGCACACACGGACATTATGAAATAACGCACGTGTGATCTCAAACATAGATTAACATTGGTGCATGTCTGTCCGTGTCTCCGGTATATACGGAAACGGAACAAACACGCACGTGTTTCACGGACATGTGAAGGGGGCCTTAAAGTCATCTTATAGTTTTGGAACTTTCTTACAATTCTATCAAAATGACATGCGATGTTTGATACATTTTTGCTTTATTTCCACTTTTTTGACAAAACATAGGATAAAAACAATAAACATATACGCTACAGTAAGTAAATAAATGAATAGTAATAGTACATGTAAATAATATAGAGTGCTTAGTTGACACTATTTTGATCACAAAAGCATAAAAGCCTTTGCACCGTGACAAGGTGTAACCAATTCTGTATAGAAGCAATGAAAAGCCCAAAAAGGGGCAGCCATATGTAAAAAGTACAAAAAGAAACTCAAAGAAAATCAGAAGAAATGGGCTGGCACACCTGCTGGTATAAGTGCAATGTGTAGGTGCACATTCACACTGTGACCGATAACAGGCAAAATCTAGGATAAAAACTATGAGCAAATACCCTGCAATTAGTAAATGAATGAACAGTAGTAGTGCATGTACTGTAAATAACAAAGGATACGTAGACGACGTTATTTTAATCTGCTCATTGAAAACTATATAGACAACATTTTTGAGAAATATGTTGCATGATTCTTTTCATAGCCTTGAAAATGTCACACATCAGCCTTCAACTGTGCAAAAAAAAAAAAATAGAAATAATCTGTCTTGTAAAAGGGTGTCAGACTACAACTGCACAAAAAAATAGTGATACTTTTAAAAGTCGCAACTGATGAATTAGCTGAAAACTTCTTGATAAGAAAAACCACAGCCACATTTTCAATTAAAGAACATAAAAACGTCTGTAAAAATGGTGCAAAAGCCATAACAAACTTAGCTTTGACATGAAATGTATCTGATTTTGTGTTCAGGTTTTTTATTTCACCGGTAAACTGGAAACAGTCGTAAAAAATATCATTTGACAGCTGGGAGAAGGATGAGATTAGAAAGTTTCCATTGTCAGATAGCAAGCAGCGACTTTTAAGATAGTGAGCAATTGAAACATTAAGTATACCGTATTAGACCATTGCATTATAAAATAAAAGTGATTTATGAGGTTGTTAACCTTTTCCTGTTAGGGTCCATTGCTGGTCTGAGCTATTGTTTGTGATTGGGTTCAAATTGTCGGTGGGCACAGTGGAGAAGCAGTGAAGATCAGGGCCATACTCGGTGAATCCCTTTAATTTTTAGAAGCTAAAGGCTACTTTACACACTGCGATATCGGTGCCGATATCGCTAGTGTGCGTACCCGCCCCCATCTGTTGCGCGACACGGGCAAATCGCTGCCCGTGCCGCACAACAGCCGTCACACATACTTACCTGTCCGGCGACGTCGCTGTGACGGGCGAACCGCCTCCTTTCTAAGGGGGCGGTCCGTACGGCATCACAGCGACGTCACTGAAGCGTCACTGAACCGCCGCCCAATAGCAGCGGAGGGGCGGAGATGAGCGGGACGAAACATCCCGCCCACCTCCTTCCTTCCTCATAGCGGCCGGGAGGCAGGTAGAGAGAGCTTCCTCGCTCCTGCGGCATCACACGCAGCGATGTGTGCTGCCGCAGGAACGAGGAACAACTTCGTTACTGCTGCAGTAACGATAATTGAGAATGGACCCCCGTGTCGCCGATTAGCGATTTTGCACGGTTTTGCAACGATGCAAAATCGCTTATCGGTGTCACACGCAACGGCATCGCTAATGCGGCCGGATGTGCGTCACAAAATCCGTGACCCCAACGACTCCGCATTAGCGATGTCGCAGCGTGTAAAGCCCGCTTAAGCCTACAGCCACATGGCGCCATGTTATCACCCTATATGTACTGGTAAAATTATGATAATCTGCTCATTTATACATCCGTGCACCGCAGTCCGATCACAGGCCGCACTAACCAGTCCGGTCATGGACCGCAATGCACAGGCCGATCAGGGACCACAATGTACAGGCTGATCATGGACCACAATGCACAAGCCAATCACAGACTGCAATGTACAGGCCGATCACAGAACACAATGTACAGGCTGATCACGGACTGCAATGCAAAGGCCGATCACGAGCCACAATCCACAGACCGATCATGGACCGCAATGTACAGACCAATCACAGACCGCACTTCTCAGGCTGATCACGGGCTGCAATGTACAGGCCAACTACGGACTGCAATGCACAGGACGATCACGGAATGCAATGCACAGGACGATCACGGACTGCAATGCACAGGACGATCACAGACTGCAATGCACAGGATGATCATGGGCTACAATGCCGAGGCCGATCACGGACCACAATGCACAAGCCAATCACGGACTGCAATGCACAGGCCCATCACAAACCGCAATGCACTGGTCAATTACGGATCTCAATGCACAGGCTAAGCATGGACCGCGATACACAGTCCGAACACGGACCGCAATGCACAGGGCGACCACGGACCGCAATGGACAGTACAATCACAGACCGGCGAGACCGCAATGTAAAAGCCGATCACGAACCACAATGCACAGGCACATCACAAACCGCAATGCCCAGGCCAATCACGAACCACAATGCACAGGCACATCCCAAACTGCAATGCAAAGGCCGATCATGGACCACAATGCATAGTCCGATCATGGACCACAATGTACAGTCCGATCTCGGTCCGCAGTGCACAGGGCTACCATGGACCGCAATGCACATTACAATCACAGACCGGCAAGACCGCAATGCACAGGTCGATCACGGACCACAATGCACAGGCCGATCACAGACTGCAATGCACAGGCCGATCACGGACCGCAATGCAAAGGTCGGCCGTGGGTCTCCCAACCCAAATTCAGATATCTCATAGGCATAAATGAAGCTCAAGAGACCCATGTGCATTGCGGTCCGAGCACAGACCAATTTTCATGGCCATCTGATGAGTCCTTTGCACAACTTCAACGTGTCTCTATGCAGATTGTGAAACTCGATGGCGTCATATGACGCACTATTAGAGCTCATTTAGACATCAGTGATTTTTCTCGCATAAGGCCCTGTGCGCACTGGAAAACGGAATTTTCTTAAGAAAATTCCGCAGGGTATGAAAGGTTACCACACCCGCGATAAAAAAACGCGGCAAACCGCACCCGAAAACCGCATGTGGTTTGCTGCAGTTTTACCGCGGTATTGCCGCAGTTTTTCTGCGGTGTTGCCGTGGGTTGGTACATGTGTTTTAATGCATTCAATGCAATAAAGCACATTGAAAGAAAAAAAAAGTAATTTCCTTCTGAGATAGATAGTAGATAGATAGATAAATAAATAGACAGATAGAAGAATAGATAGATAGAGGGATAGATAGAAGTCAGATCAATCAACAATCGACACGCTGCAGTTCTCCCAAGCGGTAGTGTGTTCACATTATCGGCCGTGAGAAATTACCTGTGATTACCTCTCTGCAGGCTCATTGTGAGGCTGCATTCAGTACAGTGTCAGTGGCGGCTGGATGCAAGCAACGTGGGACCTCGGTGGATTACGCCAGAGCTGTATATTTGGGGGAGAGGGTTAATAAAATGGTGAAAGAGGGGGCTTTTTTGTGTTTTAATTTAAAATAAAGGATTTTTTGGTGTGTGTGTTTATTCACTTTACTTACAGGTTAATCATGAAAGCTGTCTCATAGATGCTGCCATGATTAAGCCTGGACTTAGTGGCGGCGATGCGCTGCCATTAACTTATTATTACCCTGATTGCCACCGCATCACGGCAACAGGAAGAGCTGGGAACACTCCGGTACTGCCGCATAATGGATGCGACAGTCCCGGGGCAGCTGCAGGCTGATATTCTCGGCTGCGGGAGGGGGGCATTAACCCTGGCCCTCGCCCTCCCCAGCCTGAGAATACTGGGCCGCCGCTGTGTGTTTACCTCGGCTGGAAGGTAAAAATACAGAGGAGCCCACGTTTTTTATTTTTATATGTCCGTTTAATTTTTATGTGTATTCTATATGTCTGTGTGTGTGTGTGAGTGCGATGTGTGTGTGTATTCTATGTCTGTGATGTGTGTGTGTTCACTCTCTGCTCTGCTTCCTCTTCCTTTCATAATGACATCACTTCCCTGCAAACTGCAGGCAGTGATGAACATTATGTCCCGAAACCGCGAAATACCACAGGGAATAACGCAGGAAAAAGCAATGAACCGCACAGAATTTGCTGCCTGCGTTATTCCCTGCGGGATTTCCCCATTACATTGCAGTCAATGGAGTGAAATGCCGCAGCGACGTACGGAAAAGAAGTGACATGCAATTGTTCTCTCTGCGGGAATCCCGTAGCAAAACATGCAGCTGTCAAATTCCGCATAGTGCGCACAGCATTTTTTTTTCCCATAGGATTTGCTGGTGAATCACTGCAGAGGTGTTCTGAACATTTTCTGCAGCGAAACATGAAGCAAATCAGCAGGAAATCCGCGGCAAAAAACGGTAAGTGCGCACAGGGCCTAAATGTTTCATGTCATCAGCCTTTGGTCACTGTCAGTTTTTACCGTCAGTTTCACCATTTTTTTTTCAGGTGAAAAAAAAGGAGGTTTAGCTTCTCCTATCAGAGTCTGGGAAAAACGGAGAGCACACGGATGACATCCAGCCCTGTCGAAATTATATGGACTCACTGACGAGTTTGATCCGACGCTCAACAAGTCTTTATGCTTTTGCGCGAATCTCTCGGTCCAAGGAAAATAATCGAACGAGTGACGAGCCCTACTGGCTATCATACGTAAGAGTGCCGTCTGTGAAAAAGCAAAATTGACATCTGAATAAGCTCTTAGCCCTATAGCAGATCGTAACCCCCGCTGTTCCATTTTTTTTAGGACCCTGGTTGCAATCATAACCTATGCACCCATTTTAACCACCCCACAGCTGGCAAACAAAAGGTTAAAGCCATATTAATCCGTCAGACTGAAACTGTACATGACGCTTCCTATCTCCCCACAGACAAATAAATGAATTCGTCTGCGTAATCTAAAACTGGCCGACTATGTTTTCCAAAAAAACAGCTCGGATGGCCGGCCGGCACCAGCGGAGAGCGAGACGGCACAGTTTGGGTTTCAAAGAAAACTCACATTCCCTCTACCTGTTTGTGCAGATTCCCTGGTAATGTACAGAGGACATAATTGTTTATTTGGAGAAGTAAAGTTGTGGAAATGTAGTTGCCGAGTGTAATGTGGTCAGCACATGTTTGTACGAGCTACCTGTGTTTACTTAATAGGTTTCAGATGTCAGAGCACAAAAGAGGCTTTTATATTTATATATATATATATATATATATATAAAAATATATATACCGTATATAGCCCGTGATAAGGGTGCAGTTGACTCCATCATTGTGGTATTCAAAATATGTCCACTAGGGGCACTATTTCAATGGGGGCTCTCTATAAACTTTAGCTAATAATAATTATAATTTTTATATATTGCCAACATATTCCACATGTGGCGCCCTGGACTAGCCAGGTAGCCACAGACAAAACACACCCCCACCCCCCAGACAGTTACATTAGTCAGACAAAAACCCTTGTTGCCTCCCTCCAGGGTCTGATGTCCACACCAGGTGGGGCGGAGCCAGGCGGTTGGCCCCACCCACCGAGGAGTTCACAGGCCTGGAGGCGGGAAAAGCAGTAGATCAGTTCAGGAGGTGAAAGTGCGAGGTCTCAAAACTGCAAGTGTCTGGGTCGGAGCCCAGGCACTGACAGCAAGGTTGGCAGACGGTGGTGGCCGTCTGCAGGAGTTGGTGGAACTCCGCAGAGCCACTGTTACGTCACCGCCGGAGTCTGCTCCAGCGACTTCTGCTCCGATCGCCAGGCGACGCCGTGTTCCTGCCATGGATGGTGCTGGTGATGGGAGAGGAGTCGATGCCAGCGGTGGGCGCAGGCTCCGATCATCCACTGGGCTGGGTTAGCTTGGGATCTGCAGTACCACTGGCTGACTGTGGGTGGCAGGTGTCTTCCAGCTGAAGTTGCAAGCGTTCAGCTACAGCCAATGGGAAGACACCACACCCTTCTTATTCCCCCTCCTGTCACATGACCACTGCTAGAGATAGTTCTGATTTTCCTGGCTCCTGTTACGTCCTATTCTGTTTGGTTATTCCTGTGTGCTGACTTCTGCGTGTTTTCTGACTACCCTCCTGCCTGCTGTTTATGTACCTCGCTGCCCGATCCGGATTTGACCTCTACGTTTGCTGACTACGTCACTGCCTGCCGATTCTGTCCCTGTTCCGCAATTCCTGGTTTGACCCTGCCTGACTACTACTCTCATCGGACTGCAGCCTTCCACAGGTAGTGATCTCCAGTTCCCTGTGTAATTCCAAATCCCTGTAGAGGGGTTAAAGGGTTTCAGGGTTCTGGGGGTCCTGCTTGGTGAGTGGCTTCCCTCTATCCTCCCCTTTACAGCCCATCTGAGTCTGTGGATCCAGGCAAGTGTTACAGCCGTAAGGACCGGGGCTGGGCGGTGGCCCACCGGTACCGGACCGGGGAACGGAGTGAAGCTAAGCACACAGGCAGGGCCATCGGACCCCGACCAGGCTTGGAGCTGCCGTCAATAGTCAAATCCGAATGTGACAGGAACCCCCATGGTTCCCTAACAACCAAGTCCCGATTGAAGGCAACCACTCACACCGTGAGGATATACACCCACTGCCACCGGCTAGAAATCCGAGGGCCAGCGCCTGTGGGCAGAACGGGCTCCTCCGGTATCTATATGTGGCGCCCTGGACAAGCCAGGTCGTCACAGAACTGCACCAACACACCCCGGTTAGGCACACCGAAGTCAAACACAAAATCCTTGTTGCCTTCCTCCAGGGGCTGATGTCCACACCAGGGGGTGGGCCAGGCGGTTGGTCCTGCCCACTGAGGAGTTCACAGTCTTAGAGGCGGGAAAAGGAAGCAGGGCAGATAGAGTTTGAAGTTTGAGGAGTGAGGAGTGAAGTGGTAGAGGAGCAGTCTGACGGCGTCCGGGTGTGTGGCCCGGACGGAACAGCAAGGTTAGCAGACGGTGGTGACCGTCTGCAGGAGAGGCTAATTGGAGCAAACCGTAAGGACCGTGGACGGGTGGTGGCCCGGCGGTACCGGATCGGAGAGCAAAGAGAAGCCAGCGCCATCTGGCACGGCTTGCGGACCCCGACCAGGCTAGGAGTCGCCGTAAAACTGGTCAAATCCGTTAGCGAAAGGAACCTCCGGGGTTTCCCAGCAGTCAAGACCCGATTGAAGGCAACAGCTCACACCTTAGAGGGAAACACAGTCACCGCCAAGGCTACAGTTCCCAGGGCCAGAGCCTGTGGGCAAAAGGGGCTCCTTCAGCATCCATCCAAGCTGGGGAGCGGGTTACCGGTGGGAAGCCATTGGAGCCGTAATGACTCGCCCACCCCAGGGCTATGGGACACCCGGTGCCGGACCGGACTAGTCCGGGGGACGTCAGTGGTGGCTGGGCCCGGCTCCGTGGCCCTGGTGGGTACCAGTAAAATATGTGGCTTGCTTAATAAAGTTTGTGTTCGTGACGCCACCTGTGGTATGCGGCTAATAAGCCGCCGCTGCTGTATGAGGCCACCGGGGGATGATATGGCAGCAATGGTAGTACTACTCCCCACAGGTGGAGCAATGCCCCGGGGCACAGTTGGTGCTTGTGAATGTCTATGCAGCTGAAATAACAGAGACCACTTCAAGGGTGCAGTTCAAGTTCTTTACTCACACTTCTTGTCACAGCTGTAGGGACCCTTGGACTGCTGGGACCACTGTCAGGGACCTCCGCCGATTCTGGGTGATTCTGAGAGTGAAAGCCGGTACCCTTCTCTTAGTGTCTCTTTCTTCTGCTGTCTTCCTTAGCCTTGCCTTTGTTAGGATGGACCTGGCTTGGCCTCCACTACAGCCTCCAGGCAGGGGGGTCACCTGTCGGCTGATTACCCCTTTTCTGGAAGTCTGCGATGGGTTCTGGCCCTGGGAGTCTACAACCTTCCCTGGGCCTCGGTTTTTACTGTTTTGAGATGATTTTGCACTCCTCCAGTCTCTAGGGACCGTCCCCTGTCACAGCTTGATCACTCCACTGATGTTATTGTGGAACAGGCCACCGTAGCCTACAACTACCCGTGGCGCCTCTAGGTCCTCTCCGTGGTACCTCTAGGACTGCTCGTGGTACCTCTAGGACTACCCGTGGCCCTGCGACTCCTTCTGTCTCCTACGTGGTGTCACCTGGACCTCTGGGTCCCAGGATCTTCACCAGGAAGCGTCCCCTTCTGTTTCTCTGCTCCTGCCTGACTTGGAGCTTTCTTTCTTTCTTTCTTCCTTTCCTTTTCTCCTCCTTGCCTGCCTCCAGCAGGCCTCCTCCTCCCTCCTTTCTCTCGTTCTTCTTCTCCAACTACATGCTCACTCTCTCACTCCCTGAGGTAGACTGACTAAACTAGACCTTCCTCTCTGTGTCTGCTCTCACATGGCTCCTCCCACCTCCCCAGTTGCCCTGTTCTACCCTATAGGAGCAGGGATGGGTCTTATGACACCTCCCAGCATGCAGCATGGGAGGGCTGTCTGCCACTTTCCCTGGTCCCAGTGTGTTCCTAGCAATGGGTGTAGTGTGGATTTACCAGGGGACCGGAGTTCACTCTCTTCCTCTCTCAGAATGGGGCATCACACCGCTGGATGGGGTGCAATGACCTGTGGCGACGGAAGCCTCAGGGGCGCCACAGTAACACAACACAGGTGCAGGGAAAGGGAGTCACCATCAACCTACCGGGAGGTGAACAACCGCAGCCGCCTGTGGGACCCGTCCATCCAGCCGTTTGTTTGACCAGAGACTCCGTGAGAATTACTGGCTGAGTGAGTACCACCGTGCCGTGCAGCACAGCGCTGCCCCCGCGACCCTGCACCTCACCAGGCCCCGTAATCCACCTGCCATCCATCCCTACCCCTCACCGGGCCCTGGGACAACCAACCCCCCTACCCACGGAGGGGAGAACCAACATCCAAGCTGCTCCCTGTCATCGCTCCCGGGATCCCCATCCAGAGCAGCGGTGGTGTCACAACCTCACCACAACCGTGGGTGGCGTCACAGACAATATCCCTAAACCCAAACCACCCCTTTTCACTCACGGGCGAGGAACGCCGCTCGAGTCCCCGGGATCCGGCCCACCGCTCTAGCCACCGAGCAGCAGCAGCAGCAGCCGGACCCAAGCAGTGGGTGAGCGCAGCGTCCCCTCCTTCGCCCGCGACATATACACCGGGGATCGGACTACCGTTGGGAAGCCATTGGAGTCAACACAGTACAAAACGGTGCAGGGAAAGACAGCCACCATCACCTGTCCGTGGAGAGACACTGCAGCCGGCTGCGGGACCCGTCCATCCAGCCGTTTGGTTTACCGGAGACTTTGTGCAGCTATTGCTGAGTGAGTACACCCGTGCCATCCGGCACCGCGCCGCGCTGTCCCTGCAACCCTGCACCTCACCAACCCTGCCTCCCCGTCACACCACCGGGCCCCGGGACCACCAACCCCTACCCATGGAGGGGGAAAACAACATCCCAGCTGCTCCCTACCATCGCTACTGGGATCCCCGTCACCAGCAGCGGTGGTGCCCATCTTCACCACAACCCGTGGGTGGCGTCACGGACTAAATCCCCAAACAAACCACCCCCCACCCCTTTTCACTCACGGGCGAGGAGCGCCGCTCGAGTCCCCGGATCCGGCCCACCGCTCGAGCCACCGAGCAGCAGCCGCAGCGCCGGACCCGAGCGTTAGCGAGCGCAGCGCGCCGCTGCCTGCGACACACAGCTAACGTTAAAATGACAGTGTGCGAGGTCCATTATATGACCAACACAGCAACTATAATGAAGTTTGGATTTTGTCAAAGGCTAAGCCTAGAATGATATAATCCTACTATATAGAGCTAGGTCATCTGGATTATTAAGATAACGGAATATCTAAAATAGATTGGTTTATAGGATAGCAATAATAATAGAAAAGAGAATTCCAGGGGAATAGAACGTTTCAGAGAAACTGTCAGCAGAATACTGACTACTGCTTATGGCAGCCTGCATTCTGTCTATAGCTGGAGGGATCTGATTAAGTCCTTCTCTATTAGCAGAATGCTCTTAAAAAGACTGTTCCTGTTCTAACAGACCCCTATTACTCAGAATACAAGGTATTATTACCTTGATTGATTACATAGGATATTATGTAATGCTACATTTCAGAGTCGCCATTTGGGATCTACACGATATGTAAGGGTTGCCCCAACCAGATGATTCATTTAAGCAGTGGCGGCCATACCACGTATTGATCTGGGCAGGGGCATCCATACCACGTGTTCATCTGGGCAGGGGTTGTCCATACCACGTGTTCATCTGGGCAGGGGCGTCCATACCACCTGTTCATCTAGCAAGGGGCGTCCATACCACGTGTTCATCTGGGCAGGAGCGGCCATACCATGTGTTCATCTGGGCAGGAGCGGCCATACCACGTGTTCATCTGGGCAGGAGCGGCCATACCATGTGTTCATCTGGGCAGGAGCGGCCATACCACGTGTTCATCTGGGCAGGAGCAGCCATACCACGTGTTCATCTGGGCAGGAGCGGCCATACCATGTGTTCATCTGGGCAGGAGCGGTCATACCATGTGTTCATCTGGGCAGGAGCGGTTATACCATGTGTTCATCTGGGCAGGAGCGGTCATACCATGTGTTCATCTGGGCAGGGGCGGCCATACCACGTGTTCTTCTGGGCAGGGACCGTGCTGATCTAAGCTTCTTTATATTTAATTTCAGCTATATACTGATATACTGTCTCAAAGCAATCTCCCTTCACTGTGTGTTCTGGAGGGCATCAGAGAATGAGCCCACCTCCCAGCACCACACAGTGCTTAGTAGATACCTGTAGGTTTAATTAATTATTTGCTTTTTCTAGAAGCTGGATTGGTGTAAGGGATCCCAATTCCACAGCAGTAAAAAAACAAAAATAGTATTTGATCCCGCACTTCAATAAAATATAAAACTGATGGTTGTAAGAAATTTCGCTTCGAAACGCATCAGCTTTGATTAAACTTTTCTCAAGGATTTTTCCTCTGATGATTATTCCATTTACGTAATACATTTTTAGTTTATATTTTGTTGATGTGCTGGATAAACTACTTCTTTAGTTTTGTTATACAGGATTCCAACTCAGTGTCACGATGACTATGGGATAGTGGGGAATTGGGGCTCCTAAGCTGACCCTCAAGCTAGGGAGCCCTATGCTATCCCTAACCTCAGGGATACTCCTAATGGTGGAGATGCCTGAGTCTCCTTCCTGGCTCTGCTCAAGACCAGTACTGATCTTATTCTGTCTCCCCTGTATGTACAGAAATGTACATACAGGGGAAACCAAAACTCTGTTAGAATGCAAAAAGGTATAAGACAATAAGAGATTAGGAGGAAAACAAAAGCAGGAAGGAAGCAACAAAACAACAGTGGTAAACACCACAACTGCTCCAAGAAAAAGAAAAGCTTTTACCAGAAAGTCTGGGACACCAAAGCTCACAGACTGACACAGAATAACTATAGTTAGCATGGGTAGAAGGATTCCACCAGCATAAGTAGGAGGAGAGAAGATGTGATTGGTTTCCCTACCACATGTGATCACAGAAGCCTAACAAGCAGAATAATTCTTGCTAGCCTGCCTATGAATCAGCACACAGCAGGTTGACCTCTCTAAGCAAAATCAACACTTTCACCAGAGGGTCTGGGACACCAAAGCTCACAGACCCACACAGAATAACCTATAGCTGACATTGGTAGAAGATTTCATCCAGCTTAAATAGGAGGGATCCCACCACATGTGATCACAGATGCCTAACAGGCAGATTAAATATTGCTAGCCTGTCTATGAATCAGCACACAGCAGGTTGACACCCAGGTTTGCCTGTGTTGATATCAGACACTACACAAACCACTGGGGGGATGGAGTGTAAGAATCTGCCATGTGAACAGAGCCTGAAGCCGCCATGACAGTCAAAAAACTTTGTGGAAAACTCCGTGTGAGACTCAGGGTCTATAGAATTGAAGGAAGAAGCATTAACAGGGAGCCAAAGACTCACAGTATCCACCTCTGCCATTATATATATATTTTTTAAAACCAGACATTCGGCTTAAGCGGGCTTTACACGCAGCGATTTCGCAAGCGATATCGCTAGCAATCGTACCCGCCCCCGTCGGTTGTGCATCACGGGCAAATCGCTGCCCGTGGCGCACGACATCGCTAACACCCGTCACACTATACTTACCTGCCTAGCGACGTCGCTGTTGCCGGCGAACCGCTTCCTTTCTAAGGAATAGAATAGAATAGAAGCGGAGGGGTGGAGATGAGTAGGACGAACATCCCGCCCACCTCCTTCCTTCCGCATTGCGTGCGGCCGCAGGTACGATGTTGTTCCTCATTCTTGCGGTGTCACACGTAGCTATGTGTGCTGCCGCAGGAACGACAAACAACCTGCGTCCTGCAACAGCAACGATAATCGGGATAGGAACGACTGGACAACGATCAATGATATGGTGAGTATTTTTGATCGTTAACGGTCGTTCCTGTGGTGTCACACGCAACGACGTCGCTAACGAGGCCGGATGTGCGTCACGAATTTCGTGACCCCAACGACATCTCGTTAGTGATGTCGTTGCAAGTAAAGCCTGCTTTAGACTGAGCTATTAGAATCCTCTGACGCACCTAGACTCTACCACAATGATGGTACCCAAGGGTCAAGTAGATGGCAATCCTCTTCAGAGGTAAGTTTGGAGCTAATCACTTGCCTGTAGGGACTGTTTCTGATGGGTTGATTCACTAATATTAGAACCATTTAGCCCAGTGAGCCCGAGGAGCCCCAGTACAATATTGTCTCGCTGACACTTGAGGACTTCAATTGAGATCCATGGTATTTGGGCATTCCTGTATAGATTCCCTTAATCTATAAATTTAGTAACGTTTCAATTCTTGAGTTGACACAAGTCATGTACTAAACCAATAAGACGCAGACATTTTTCCAGCTCTCCTTCCCCAGACCGAGTCTGTAATTTGCAGCCTTCTCCGGTCCCCCCTGACTCACAAAGTGGAGGAGGACGGCTGGTGAGTTGGTGACTTCTGGAACTTGTAAAAATGTTTGTTTTGGTTCTGTTCAGCCGACTTCGTTGATCCTGAACCCTCCCTTCAACTCCGAGTCATTTGGAAATCTTATCTGCCGGGCTCAGGTTCATTTGAAACTATGATTTATTTGAAAAATATCGAGGACTGCTCCCGGATCAGTTAAGTTTGCTGAGGGCGGGGGGCGGTTTATTTATCTAGGCCTTATTTATTTAAAAATTTCACCTTTCTGTGCCACTGCATAATAAACACGATTCCAGCTTATTTAACAGAGACGGGGCAACTGGCGTAGAGTAATATGTGTTGATACAGCCCAAAGCTTAACCCTTGGATGCCTGCGTGGGTTGGGGGTACGGTTGGGCCTTAGGATGCTCCCGTCTCACGCACGGAGAGCTCGGTTGACCTCGATTTCCCCCCTTATTATATTTATTTACAGACCTCGAAGCTGCCAGGAAGAGTAAAATAGCAGCTAATCTTTTGAGGAGCTTGGAATTCCAAGACCAATTGAAAAGTCTGCAGATAATGGAAAGGAAATTCCCAATGTGTTATGTATTTAATGTGCTACTTGGGAAAATTTTGTACTAAAATCCATGCGTTTTTGGCTAAAAAACATTTTTGTAGTAAGGTTTTATTAAAAATGGGTACTGTTTAGCTTCTACAGCCTCTATGTATCACTGTACATAGCAAACTGCAGAATGAGTTACCACTGAAATCATCAATGATATGTGCCTCTCTTCTCTGATATCTTTTAAGCTTTGACTAAAGAGTACTTTACACGCTGTGATATCGGTACCGATATTGCTAGCGAGAGTACCCGCCCCCATTGGTTGTGCATCACCGGCAAATCGCTGCCCGTGGCGCACAGCATCGCTAACACCTGTCACACGGACTTACCTTCCCTGCGACGTCGCTCTGGCCGGCAATACGCCTCCCTTCTAAGGGGGCGGTTCGTGCGGCGTCACAGTGACGTCACACAGCCGCCATCCAATAGCAGAGGAGGGGCGGAGATGAGCGGCAGGTAAGGAGAGGTTCATCATTCCTGCGGGATCACACATAGCGATGTGTGCTGCCGCAGGAATGATGAACAACATCGTACCTGCAGCAGCAACGATATTTGGAAAAGGAGCGACGTGTCAATGAGCAACGAGTTTTCACGTTTTTGCGCTCGTTGATCGTCGCTCATTGGTGTCACACGCTACGATGTCGCTAACAGCGCTGGATGTGCGTCACTAACGACGTGACCCCAACGATATATCGTTAGCGATGTCGCAGCGTGTAAAGCACCCTTAAGGCCACTTTCACACTACGTTCCTCTCCCCGTTCAGTGGTCCCGTTGTGGCTTCCGCACCCCTCGGTTTCAGATGCATGCGCCGATGGGGCCATTGACTATAATGGTGCAGACAGAATCACCGTGTGCTCTGTTGTGCACCATTTTCGGGAGTATACGCTTACTGGAGGTGGACACCAAGACGTAGTAGACCGCACTGATGGGACCACTGAATGGAGGCCAGAACGCAATGTGAAATTGGCCTTAGCTAAAATTAAGCCTTGAAGGGGTACTCAATCAGCTTAGAAGATGGTCAGTAGAAGAGAGATAAGGATTTGCCAGATTCACACTTTCGTGTGTAAATCATCACCTGTGATGCATGGTCCGACCACCGGTCTCCCAACACAACTCAACTACCTCATCGAGGCTGTCAAGTTCTGGTCAGTATAGTGATGGCCAGTTGAAGCAAGTGTTAATATCTTCTGGTGTACTTGGTAGTCTCTTTGATCACATGCCGTGGGGGAGCCAGTCATGTTCAGTTCACTGCTACGTATATATATTCTGGCTGGTCTATTCCAATAATGCCAGCTATAGTTTACCTATACTGATCTGGTGAGGTGTTGTGATGCGGACTTATTGGTGGTTGTTGTGCACTATTACTGTAAGTGGTTATGGTGCTAAATATTGTTTTTTTGTTTTTTTTGTTGCTGCCTTCCAGCTCTTGCTTCTCTTCTTTATCTCTTACTGTTTATTCCTGTTAATTGACAGTGTGTCTGATTTTTGGTTTTCCCAAAAGGTTGGTTTTTTTTTTGGTGTTTCCATCACACTTCTGCCCTTTCCTTTCCTAGAAAAGGGGGTAACAAATTAGATATAGTCAGGATGCATGGGACTATGGCATCTCCACCTTCAGGAGTAATCCAAAGGGCAGAGATAGTTTGGGGTCCCCTAGCTGGATGGACAGTATAGGAGGTCTCTGTCCCTCACTATCCTGTAGTAACATCGTGACAGTACTGTAAATACACGGCAGTAATAGTGCTGTAATATTGATTAAATTGCTACCTTTGGCGAAGTAATCTGCTTTGTGCTTCTTTTTTAATCAGCATTGAAATGTTAGATTTTGGTGCTCAGGGGCCGGCCTGTACACAGGGTCCTCTCTTCCCTGTCTGTGATTCCCCATCCCCTCCAACTATTTCTGGTTTATGAATAAACTTCCTTCTCTGTTTGAAATCTCAGTAGTGACCTGTCATTCACAAACCGGAGACAGAAGAGGGGCCAGGGAATCACAGACCGGAGGCGGGTGGAGGGGCTGGGGAATCATAGACAGGGAGAAGAAGACCCAGTGTACAGTCCGGCCCCTGTGCACCGAAATCTAAAACTTTAAATGCTGATTAAAAAGTAACCACAAAGCAGATTATTTCACCAAATGTATCAATTTAATCAGTATTACAGCACCATTACAGTCATACACACGAGACAGCTGTTGGCCAAATGCTCATCCAGCAGAAAGCTATTTCTCTTGACTCCCCCATACACATGAGCAGTTGGACAAGTGTTCATGTGATTTCAACTGGAAGATAAGAGAAAGCATGTCTCCTCTGAAAATAAAATGATCCGGCATTGATGATCTATGATGGAGCTTTGTTACTCAGAAGCAGGGGCCGAACAATTGCAGTTGCAGGGGCCGGACTGCGACCAGCCGGGGGTTCAAGGGCCCTGAGGACCTCAGCACTTGCTTCAGCTGGATGTGTGTCCGAATGCGCATGTCCAGCTGAAATGTATTGCATCACTGAGACCCGTCTGGTCGGCGTCACAGGAGGCAGCAGCCAGCTCTAGAGCTAACACATGTGCCGGCTGCTTAAGAAAATGCAAATGCACTGCTCTCCACACCCATAATCCCGCCCACCTTCTTCCACTGAAGCCGCTGCTGTGAGGTGGACAGGCGTATGGGCGGGGAGAGCAGTGAATATTCATTCTTTATAATTGCAGCACAGTGAGCGCACAGTCCCTGCCTTCCTGCAGCTGCTATTATGGAGAACAATTTCACTGCTTTTCAGTCCTCTGGGCCTCTGACTCTGACAGTCTCTCCTCCAGCATACAGCACAGCACAGACTCCATGGTTTATTTAGGCTCCCCCCTTCCCGTCCATCAGAAGAGGGGAGAAAAGCTGATCATTGCCTCCTCCTCAGCACAGCCATCCTCTGCATTGCACTTACTGCACAAGAGCCTCAAAGCAGTAAGCCATGCCAACCTGCAGTAAGCCCCGCCCACCGACACAGACCTGCTGTGGAGTGCTGCAGAAATATAAGAACATTCTAAGGAGATGGTGTCCCTCTGTCCTGCACTGCCATCGCTCTGTAGTCAGCAGTAGCAGGAGAGGGAGGCTCAACAGGACACCATGCGACCTGAAGTGAGTACTGGAGCTCTCTGAATGATGTCTCTAGCCCCACTACCCTCTTTTGTCCTCCTATTTGCCCCTCACATCTGCACTCTCCTGCCCTCCTCCTCTTACAGCTGCACTCTTCTGCCCTCCTCCCTCACAGATACATTCCTCTGCCCCCTCCCCTCACAGTTGCACTCTTCTGCCACCCTTACCTCACAGCTGCACTCTCCTGCCCCCCTCCCCTCACAGCTGCACTCTCCTGCCCACCTTCCCTCACAGCTGCACTCTTCCGCCCACCTCCCCTCACAGCTGCATTCTTCTGCCAGCCTCCCCTCACAGCTGCACTCTTCTGCCCCCCTCCCCTCACAGCTGCACTCTCCTGCCCACCTCCCCTCACAGCTACACTCTTCTGCCCCCCTCAACTCACAGCTGTACTCTCCTGCCCCCCTCCCCTCACAGCTACACTCTTCTGCCCCCCTCCACTCACAGCTGCACTCTTCTGCCCCCCCCTCACCTCACAGCTGCACTCCCCTGTTCCCCTCCCCTCACAGTTGCACTCTCCTGCCCCCCTCCCCTCACAGCTGCACTCTTCGGCCCCCTCCCCTCACAGCTGCATTCTTCTGCCAGTCTCCCCTCACAGCTGCACTCTTCTGCCCCCCTCACAGCTGTACTCTCTTGCCCCCCTCCCCTCACAGGTGCACTCTTCTGCCCCCTCACATCTGCACTCTCCTGTCCCCCTCCCCTCACAGCTGCACTCTCCTGCCCCCTCCCCCCACAGCTGCACTCTCCTCCCCCCTCCCCCCACAGCTGCACTCTCCTCTCCCCTCTACCATTGCTCTGTAGCTGATATTGTTGATATGCCTCACCGCTGTCCTGTAATGGTGGCTGGGCCTCCTCATCTTCATGGACTTTGCTGTGCGACATCCACCTTTCTTATTTCTTTTGTGTATACAGTGGGTACAAAATGCTCACATATACAGTATAGAAAAATCTAGTGTGTATGTCTGCATTTGTGTGAATGTATACATCCGTGACATTTTTAGTGATAAAATTAAGACATTAAAAAATCACAATTAATACTAAAAGCACCAAAACAACTCTTAAAAATACCCAAACTCGTATACCATTAAAAAAGCAACTACCATTTTTATATGCAAAATGAATAATTCAATAATGTTATTTAGAGCACAAATCTAATGTACAGCTAAAAAAAAAAAATGATGGGGCTATTTACCAGGATTGGGGACAAAGATACAAGCATGGGATGGGAAAGCTGGGTGCTGAGGGAAGGAGGTCTCCAGATCTACCAGAAAAATGTTTGAGTTTCCCATTGACTTCAATTATACTCGGTACATGAGTCGTGCCCATCCGAGCATCCAACTACTGGTTTTGAGTACTGAGCACCCGAGCATGGTAGTGCTCACTCATCACTAGTCGTTACGAGTACCGAGCACCCGAGCATGGTAGTGCTCACTCATCACTAGTCGTTACGAGTACCGAGCACCCGAGCATGGTAGTGCTCACTCATCACTAGTTGTTACGAGTACCGAGCACCCGAGCATGGTAGTGCTCACTCACCACTAATCATTATGAGTACCAAGCACCCGAGCATGGTAGTGCTCACTCACCACTAATCATTATGAGTACCAAGCACCCGAGCATGGTAGTGCTCACTCATCACTACTTTTTAAAGGGGTTGTATAGAGTGGGGAAGTTATCCTCCCTCAATTGGATAGTGGATCGCTCCTGATCGCTAGTGGTCTGAGAGCAGGGATCCCCATATAAAGAGCCCTGTGTGAATGGAGTGGAGGTCAATCATGGACATTGGTGCTTCACTATTTTTTGGGGAGTGCTGAAGACCAGCCGAATCTCCTGCAGTCTGATAGAGAATGAATGGCGTAGAGGTGTGCGTGATCCATCACCTCGGTACTCTTCACAGCCCCGGTTCTCGGGGTTGGTGGGGGTCCCACAAAGTTGGGTGCTCAGTGATCATCAATCGGGAAGTAATTCCCTAATCTATAGGGGACAGCTTCCAAACCTGGCACAACGCCTCTTTAATGGCCAAGGACAGGACTACATCTTGTCATGTGAGGTCAGAATTTAGCACCCAAGGCACATGTGAAAAAACAAAAATTACATCTGCTCTCAGTAATGACATTACAAAACTTTTCAAAATGTAATAATTTTATAAGATATGGACATTTTTAGAGACACTTTTTTTTACTTTCTAAAAATAGTTTTCACTGCCTTTGTTTCTTTGCACATTATTTTCTGCAGAATGAGTTAACTGAGTATCCATCAGTGAGCTCCCCGATGGACAGTTTTTAACTCTTTTGCCTGTCGTTTTCTACACTCCTATGAGCATAGACCACATCAAAGTTGAGCTGAACTTTGATGTGGTCATAAATCAGAAAGAGACTGATGTAAGATTTACAAACAATCACGTTCTCAAGTTCAAGCATTTTTATAACTTTTTTTGTTACGACAGACTGGATTGGGCTTTTTTTGTCACCTTTGTACTATGTACTATTTTCTGCCATTTTTAACCCCTTTAGAGAAGTTTAGAAAACCTTCAGAACGTGTTGAATTTGGAAAAAAAAAGTTCCCAAAATGTCACAAGAACGCGGCAGATTGTGTGTACGGAGAGTCCTCTGCTTATGTCTGGTGTATGAGTATTTCTATAGAATGTAACAACAGCAAAGAAAAAAAAATCAGCACAAAATTCCCCCGAAAATTCCTAAAAGAAGTGATATGAAGAGCGCGTGAAACCTGGCGATTTTGTTACTGCAAAAAGATGTGAATGTGAAGGTCGTCTGTGGATTTACACAGGACTGCAAGGAAACCTGCAGCATTACACCCAGCCAGAGACATCCTGGTGTACAAAGAGTTAATTCACCAACTCAACTCTGCTACATCTGTAACTCGCTCACTTGTATACCTGCTCTGACCATACAGAAACTGTTCTGCATATACTGAGGATACACCAGTGATGGGTCTCATTATCCTCTCTCCATCTGTTGTCGGGGAGACGTCACAATTCAAGGGTTAATTTCTCCAGGAGAGAAAATAGATGGCTCCAGATAACACCTCCAGCATCTAATGTGCATATGGTCTCTCCACTGAGACTGAAATGTATAAATCTATCTATCCATCTATCTATCCCTCTATCTATCTATCTATCTATCCCTCTATCTATCTATCTATCTATCCCTCTATCTATCTATCTATCTATCTATCTATCTATCTATCTATCTATCTATCTATCTATCTATCTATCTATCTATCTATCTATCCCTCTATCCCTCTATCTATCTATCTATCTATCTATCTATCTATCTATCTATCTATCTATCTATCTATCTATCTATCTATCTATCTATCCCTCTATCTATCCCTCTATCTATCTATCTATCTATCTATCTATATATCCCTCTATCTATCTATCTATCTATCTATCTATCTATATATCCCTCTATCTATATATCTATCCCTCTATCTATCTATCTATCTATCTATCTATCTATCTATCTATCTATCTATCTATCCCTCTATCTATCTATCTATCTATCTATCCCTCTATCTATCCCTCTATCTATCTATCTATCTATCTATCTATCCCTCTATCTATCTATCTATCTATCTATCTATCTATCTATCTATCCCTCTATCTATCTATCTATCCCTCTATCTATCTATCTATCTATCTATCTATCTATCCCTCTATCTATCTATCTATCTATCTATCCCTCTATCTATCTATCTATCTATCTATCCCTCTATCTATCTATCCCTCTATCTATCTATCTATCTATTATCTATCTATCTATCCCTCTATCTATCTATCTATCTATCTATCTATCTATCTATCTATCTATCTATCTATCTATCTATCTATCTATCCCTCTATCTATCTATCTATCTATCTATATATCCCTCTATCTATATATCTATCCCTCTATCTATCTATCTATCCCTCTATCTATCTATCTATCTATCTATCCCTCTATCTATCTATCTATCTATCTATATATCCCTCTATCTATATATCTATCCCTCTATCTATCTATCTATCTATCTATCCCTCTATCTATCTATCTATCTATCTATCTATTATCTATCTATCTATCTATCCCTCTATCTATCTATCTATCTATCTATCTATATATCCCTCTATCTATCTATCTATCTATATATCCCTCTATCTATATATCTATCCCTCTATCTATCTATCTATCTATCTATCTATCCCTCCATCCATCCATCCCTCTATCTATCTATCTATCTATCTATCCCTCTATCTATCCCTCTATCTATCTATCTATCTATCTATCTATCTATCTATCTATCCCTCTATCTATCTATCTATCCCTCTATCTATCTATCTATCTATCTATCTACCTATCTATCTATCTATTATCTATCTATCTATCTATTATCTATCTATCTATCTATCCCTCTATCTATCTATCCCTCTATCTATCTATCTATCTATCTATCTATTATCTATCTATCTATCATCTATCTATCTGTCTATCTATCCCTCTATCCCTCTATCTATCTATCTATCTATCTATCTATCTATCCCTCTATCCACCTATCTATCTATCCCTCTATCTATCTATCTATCTATCTATCTATCTATCCCTCTATCTATCTATCTATCTATCTATTATCTATCTATCTATCATCTATCTATCTGTCTATCTATCTATCCCTCTATCCCTCTATCTATCTATCCCTCTATCCCTCTATCTATCTATCTATCTATCTATCTATCTATCTATCTATCCCTCTATCTATCTATCCATCTATCTATCTATCTATCTATCTATCTATCTATCCATCTATCCCTCTATCTATCCCTCTATCTATCTATCTATCTATCTATCTATCTATCTATCTATCTATCTATCTATCTATCTATCCATCTATCTATGTATCTATCTATCTATCTATCTATCTATCCCTCTATCTATCTATCTATCTATCTATCTATCTATCTATCTATCTATCTATCTATCTATCTATCTATCTATCCCTCTATCTATCTATCTATCTATCTATCTATCTATCCCTCTATCTATCTATCTATCTATCCCTCTATCTATCTATCCATCTATCTATCTACAAGAGAAATAAAATTATGCATGAACCCCCAAATACATAGGAAGAATGACACAAGAGGTATTATTATTAACTCCAGATACTGATGGGGAATGTAGATTATGAGCCCCAAAGAGGACAGTGATGAAAAAACATATAAATCGCTGCGAAATATGATGGTATCATATATGTGAGCTACCGTATATACGCAGGGAACCATGGGGAGAATTGGCCTACACAATATTCAAGGGTTGGACAAGACGGAATGAATTAGAATATAATGAAGCACAATAACTAAATGTACAATTAATAATAAATGCATCCGCATTGTTACATTATGTCTGTCTCCATCCCTCTGTACAGTTAGCTGCAGCCAAATGCTAAACCGCAGGTAAGATGAGAGCCCCTGACTGTGCCAAGTGACAAACTCAGCTCTGCTACATCTGGAGATCAGATGGCGGTTATGACCGTGGAAACATATGGCGCTTAGTTGTATAAGACCGCCATCTACCTCCTCTGACTGCAGCAAGTTCTAGGCAACAACTACTATTTAAAGGGAAATAGTCTTATTGGTAGCAAAGTGTTCTGAAAGCTACGATTCCTGACCAAACCATCAAAAAAGCAGCGAAAAGCAACGTACCTTGTGGACTTATTCAATCTCAAGGTCTTTGTGAGGAGCCTGGGCTAAGTACAGAGTGGGATTAGCGGATCCAAGCCCGGCCTGGGCTCTCGGTCACTCTGACCCGGTCTGTGCACTGATTTACTGTACTCAGGGCTCATATACAGTGAACATGAAGCAAAATATTGTTGAAAGTCATTTTGCCTGCCTACTCTTATCTTCGCTAGAAGGGTAAGCACTTTGTGCTGCCTTGGCAGAGCCTGAATGCAGGTATTGTTAGTGTACAGTATAGCCCGGCGGAGGAACAAAGGCATGAATCTGCCTTCCCCGGTATTCCTCAGCTGTGTTGGCGGAGCTGGTAAAAAAGGATTCTTTATTTCACCTTTTTTTCCTTCTACAGGACGTGTGCGAAGTGATAGGACAGTCTATAGGCAGTCTATGCTGATATGTGGGGGTCCAGGAGCCCCCATTCTTGCTATATGACAACTATTGGATCTATGAATGTTAGATATTGAGAGGCAGAGGCATAGCTAGGTGTTCGACTCAAGGAGGGCCGAACTTTCTGATCGGGCCCCTAACCAAGTAACCGTGTTTACCCCTCTGCTGCAGTCTGCACCACTCTATCCCACACAGTCTGCCCCCTTCTGCACAAACTGCACCCCTCTTTCACAGCCTGAACCCGTCACACACTGTATCCCCTTGTCACACTCTGCACCCCTCTGTCGCACTCTGCACCCCTCTGTCGCACTCTGCACCCCTCTGTCACAGCCTGCACCCCTCTGTCGCACCCTGCACCCCTCTGTAGCACTCTGCACCCCTCTGTAGCACTCTGCACCCCTCTGTCACAGACTGCACCCCTATCACACCCTGCACCCCTATCACAGTCTTTACCCCTTTGTCACTCTGCATCCCTCTGTCACAGCCTTTATCCCTCTGTCACACTATCATACTCTGCCCCCTCTGTCACAGTCTGCTCCCTCTGTCACAGTCTGCCCCCCTCTGTCACACTCTGCCCCCCTCTGTCACACTCAGCACCTCCCATGTTCTCCTCTTCCCTTATTACCTGCCATGTGCACTCATCTTTTACAGCTTTTCCTTTATCTTCTGTCTCCTCCCACACGGGTCACATGGGCATGACATCATCGCAGGTCCTGGCTAGGCCAGGAGCAGGTAGAGCTTCCCTGCCTCTGCAGTGCCCATGTATTAAAACCCTTCTTCCCTCCCGCTTGAAAATAATTGCTGGGTTTGCTAGATGGCCCAGCAAAGAGGAATGAGGTTTTAAAACAAAACAAAAAACTGGTGTCTTAACATGGCCCTGGGTGGCAGTAGATCCTAGTGGGCCCCTCTAGGTTATGGGCTCTGGGCAACCACCCCCTTTAACCCCCCCAGTAGCTAAGCTACTGTAGAGAGGCAAAACAAGTAGCCATGGGCTTCCCTTGAATAATTAGAAATTATGTCCCACTATAATACCATATGACCAGAGATGTCATTATAGTCCAATAATGTACACAGTGAAGTTACAGCACAAATATATTGCACACAGTGATATCACATATAATATAAACATAGTGATGTCACAGTACAGGAAAAATAAACAGATATCATAATACAGAGATAATGCACACAGTGATGTCACAGTACAGGGATAACACACACAGTGATGTCACAGTACAGGGATAATACACACAGTGATGTCACAGTACAGGGATAATACACACAGTGATGTCACAGTACAGGGATAATGCACACAGTGATGTCACAGTACAGGGATAATACACACAGTGATGTCACAGTACAGGGATAATACACACAGTGATGTCACAGTACAGGGATAATACACACAGTGATGGCACAGTACAGGGATAACACACACAGTGATGGCACAGTACAGGGATAATACACAGTGATATCCCAGTACAGGGATAATACACACAGTGATGTCACAGTACAGGGATAATACACACAGTGATGCCATAGTACTGGGTTATACACACAGTGATGTCACAGCACAGGTATAACACACAGTGATATCCCAGTACAGGGATAATACACACAGTGATGTCACAGTACAGGGGTAATACACACAGTGATGTCACAGTACAGGGATTATACACGCAATGATGTCACAGTACAGGGATAATACACACAGTGATGTCACAGCACAGGGATAATACACACAATGATGTCACATTATAGGATAGTACCCACAGTGATGTCACAGAAGAGAGATAATATACAAAATGAAGTAACAACGCAGAGATAATAAACATAGTTATGTCATAGTACAGGGATAATGTAAAATGTTATGTCATATTACAAGGATAATGTACACAGTGGTATCACAGTGAATGTACCAAGTGATGTTACATTACAGGAGAAATGCAGACAGTGACGTCACCTTATAGGGACAATACACAATGATGAGTTCCTGATGGTTCCCCTTTGGCTCCTTCGCCAGGTGACATCACTCCTGTGATCTCTGACCTCTTACAACCTCAACCTTTGCAGCATGTGACCTGGAAATTTGGTTCAAAGAGGAAGTCTGACATTATCTGTCAATACATTTCCCCTAATTAAGTCCCAATGACTGCAGTGTCATCTTCGGCCAGTCAATCACGTCTCCTGTCTTCCTTGTCTAATTTGCACTTTACTGGATTTTCCCTCCCTTCTCCCTTTAGCCATTCCTAGGATTTTTGTGCCATGTGGAAGCATCAAATTTTCCAGTAATAAGATTTTTTTGTCATTTTGGTGCTTTTTAGCTGTTTTTTATGTGAAAAATTATATTCTAAGTTATATTACTTTATAATTTCGGCCATTAGTTTTGTACCACATTAATGATAGTTGATGGGATTTCGTTGTAGACTGCGAGTGACTACAACCAGGGATGAGTGACTGAGATCGCCACTGCTCGATACACGATTAAACATCATGGTGCTTAGGGATGCTCCGTACTTAATCGCGGGTGCTTGATAGCCATACTCGCAGCCCCAACCCATCTTTTTTACGTCTCTTAGCCAATCAATATGTGAGGACTGCTTGCCATACACAGTAATGCAGTAGCCATGATGGCTACTGGTATTACTGTGACTGGCCAGCCGCATCGTGTAATTGGGTGTTATATAAGACCCGGGGGTCGTTGCTCGGCACACTTCAGTTCAGGTAAAGTTGGTCTAAGAGGGAGACTTTATAGTAGAGCAGGCATATAGGCAGGGTATATAACAAAACAGTCCTTCATTGCTTATACTGCTGCTGAGACCTAAAACCAAAAGTCCTTTTCAGGGCTAAATACTGTCCTTTCTTCTAGTAACATTGCTGCTACCTGCAGTCTCTGTAAGGCCAAAAGACTACTACTACTCCAGCAGGATACAGCTAAACCCCCACTAGGTGGAGGCAACACAGGTGCAGGTGGAGCCATTCACACTCACTTCCAAATATGGAGGAGGCGATGGCTGGATGGTAAAACTGCACACTGGTGACTTGCATGGAGCACTGTTCACACTAGCATACGCACAGTCACAAACCCGCAGCCTATTAGGTGACGCCCATACTATTAGATCAGGCGGGCTGCCAAGCCGTACCCCCACTGCGCGCTACGTAGGGACAGAAACTCTGATAGCAAGGCCTAACAACAAGGGGCCTGGCTGTATCCTGTACAAAAAAATTTTTTGAGGTTTTTTGTTAGCGTTATGGCCATAAGACGTAAGCCTACAACCCTCGTCACGGGAACCTCATGCTTGTAGGTCCCTACACTATATATAATATAAAAAAGCAAAAAGGAAAATATCATATAAAATGATATTTTCCTTTTTGCTTTTTTATATTATATATAGTGTCAGAGTCCTGTCTAATACTTGCGTATTCTTTCCGATTAGCGTGTGCAATGCAAGTCAATGGGAAAAAACTCGCAATTTATCAAGTAACCCGAATGCCGTACTTTTCATGTGAGTAGTGAATAGTACGGCATTCGGGTTACTCTTTACATTGCGAGTATTCCCCATTGACTTGCATTACACACACTATTCGGAATGAATACGTGAGTATTAGACAGTACTCATTATGAGTATAGCGAGTACGAATAGTTAGGTACTCGCTGAACTCTAGTACTGACAGAAATGGTGGGCACAGTAAGAATAGACTGTAATGGGAAGGCAGACAAAGGTACAGGTATAGGTAATGGATGTAGGGCAGGAGCAAGAGACCGGACAACTAGCGAGACAGACAAGACACTGACTAACAGAAGGTGATGTGCAGTCATCGCCCATAATGGGAGGGTGCCTTAAATACACTGAATAATTTCCTGGAAATAGCTCATCGGCCTTTTTAAGAGGCTGGCCGGTGTGCGTGCGCGCATACTAAGGGCACTGTCGGGGATCCTGTGCGGCGTGTAGAGGCCCAGAGAGGATAGAGAGGCAGGAGAGCATGTAGACCACCGCGGGGTAGCATGGAGAGATGGGCCGCTGGTGCTACAATCCATTCTATCGTCAGTTTTGTATGTTTTATTGTCAATTCATGTAAGTTGCAACAGTATTTTGGTATTAATTTTACAATAGAAATAATAGTAACGTATTTATTGATTTTCTACTGTTTAAAACACTTTATAGTGAAATTAGAAAAGAAAAATATTTCTGATATATTTCATGCATCACAAAACAAAATCCAAAAATTATTTTAGAAGCTTAACAATAAAAAAATAAAAAAATATAGGTCTTTTAAGGGTTTAAACGAATAGTTTTGTGGATGTCAGACTATAGGGAATTGTGGACTGCAGCATCGTCAGATGTATAGAGTATATCTCCTGCCTCTTTCAGTCTTCTTATCAGCCCTGGACATCTCACAAGGTCAGCTCTGATTGACAGGTGACTTCAGTGGGAATCATTCCTGTATCTCATTAGCACAAAAAAACCTATTGCCTGAGGCTAAAATGGAAGCATTTACCCCCTACTATGTCCAGCACTTGACATAGTATTTGTATCACTTACATATAACCTATGAGAAACAAATAGAAATGCCCTTTCCATTGTCACTTTTATTATGGCTTAATCCCATGAACACAAAACATGAGAATATTATGTTCAGTTACCTGCATTATACTCCAGAGCTGCACTCACTATTCTGCTGGTGGAGTTCCTGTGTACATACATGACATTACTTATCCTGTACTGATCCTGAGTTACACCCTGTATTATACTCCAGAGCTGCACTCTCTATTCTGCTTTTGCAGTCACTGTGTACATACAGTCATATGAAAAAGTTTGGGCACCCCTATTAATGTTAACCTTTTTTCTTTATAACAATTTGGGTTTTTGCAACAGCTATTTCAGTTTCATATATCTAATAACTGATGGACTGAGTAATATTTCTGGATTGAAATGAGGTTTATTGTACTAACAGAACATGTGCAATCTGCATTTAAACTAAATTTGACAGGTGCATAAGTATGGGCACCCTTATCAATTTCTTGTTTTGAACACTCCTAACTACTTTTTACTGACTTACTGAAGCACTAAATTGGTTTTGTATCCTCATTGAGCTTTGAACTTCATAGGCAGGTGTATCCAATCATGAGAAAAGGTATTTAAGGTGGCCACTTGCAAGTTGTTCTCCTATTTGAATCTCCTATGAAGAGTGGCATCATGGGCTCCTCAAAACAACTCTCAAATGATCTGAAAACAAAGATTATTCAACATAGTTGTTCAGGGGAAGGATACAAAAAGTTGTCTCAGAGATTTAAACTGTCAGTTTCCACTGTGAGGAACATAGTAAGGAAATGGAAGAACACAGGTATAGTTCTTGTTAAGCCCAGAAGTGGCAGGTCAAGAAAAATATCAGAAAGGCAGAGAAGAATGCTGAGAACAGTCAAGGACAATCCACAGACCACCTCCAAAGACCTGCAGCATCATCTTGCTGCAGATGGTGTCACTGTTCATCGGTCAACAATACAGCGCACTTTGCACAAGGAGAAGCAGTGAGTGATGAGAAAGAAGCCGTTTCTCCAAGCACGCCACAAACAGAGTCGCCTGAGGTATGCAAAAGCACATTTGGACAAGCCAGTTACATTTTGGAAGAAGGTCCTGTGGACTGATGAAACAAAGATTGAGTTGTTTGCTCATACAAAAAGGCGTTATGCATGTAGGCAAAAAAACACGGCATTCCAAGAAAAGCACTTGCTACCCACAGTAAAATTTGGTGGAGGTTCCATCATGCTTTGGGGCTGTGTGGCCAATGCCGGCAACGGGAATCTTGTTAAAGTTAAGAGTCGCATGGATTCAACTCAGTATCAGCAGATTCCTGACAATAATGTGCAAGAATCAGTGACGAAGTTGAAGTTACACAGAGGATGGATATTTCAGCAAGACAATGATCCAAAACACCGCTCCAAATCTACTCAGGCATTCATGCAGAGGAACAATTACAATGTTCTGGAATGGCCATCCCAGTCCCCAGACCTGAATATCATTGAACATCTGTGGGATGATTTGAAGCAGCTGTCCATGCTCGGCGACCATCAAACTTAACTGAACTGGAATTGTTTTGTAAACAGGAATGGTCAAATATACCTTCATCCAGGATCCAGGAACTCATTAAAAGCTACAGGAAGCGACTAGAGGCTGTGATTTTTGCAAAAGGTGGATCTACAAAATATTAATGTCACTTTTATGTTGAGGTGCCCATACTTATGCACCTGTCAAATTTAGTTTAAATGCAGACTGCACATTTTCTGTTAGTACAATAAACTTCATTTCAATTCAGAAATATTACTCAGTCCATCAGTTATTAGATATATGAAACTGAAATAGCTGCTGCAAAAACCCAAATTGTTTTAAAGAAAAAAGGTTAACATTAATAGGGGTGCCCAAACTTTTTCATATGACTGTACATTACATTACTTATCCTGTACTGATCCTGAGTTATATCCTGCATTATACTCCAGAGCTGCACTCATTATTCTGCTGGTGCAGTCACTGTGTACATACATTCCATTACTTATCCTGTACTGATCCTGAGTTACATCCTGCATTATACTCCAGAGCTGCACTCACTATTCTGCTGGTGCAGTCACTGTGTACATACATTACATTACTTATCCTGTACTGATCCTGAGTTACCTCCTGTATTACACTCCAGAGCTGCACTCACTATTCTGCTGGGGGAATCACTGTGTACTTAGATTACATTACTTATCCTGTACTTATCCTGAGTTCTATCCTGTATTATACTCCAGAGCTGCACTCACTATTCTGCTGGAGGAGTCAGTGTGTACACTCATTACATGACTTATCCTGTATTGATCCTGAGTTTCATCCTGCATTATACCCCAGAGCTGCACTCACTAGTTTGCTGGTGGAGTCACTGATCATGACTTAAAACATGCATCATACTTCAGAGCTGCATTTACAAGTGAGCACTTCAGTCTCCAGACTTTAGGAAACTGGTGTTTTCTGAAGTGGCAGTGCTTAGGAAATGAAGATGTTTTGTGCCCTTACCATTGAGGTGTGTGCAGTCTGAGCATTTTTGCTGAGTTTTTGGAGGGGAAACTCTTCAAAATCTTCCCTCAAAACTTTATACCTCTTAAAAACTTTGAGTTTCTTCTCCAAAAACTCATCATAAAATACACAATACGTCACAAACAATAAGTTTTTGGAAAAATTAACTGAACTTTTTGGAAGCTACTGAATGTTCATAATCCTCACATCCAGATCTCTATATTCATTAGAATGTGAAGGTAACACATAAGTTGAGTTTAGACTCGCGATGCCACCAACACGCTGGAAACCTTAATTACCCAATGATGTTTTTGACGAAAAAGATGTTTTTCACAAAAAGACAAACCCTAACAGATGTGTATGATTGCCCCCAGCATTATCCAATAAAGTCAGCCAGGAGATTCATTTCTGTGCTCGATTCAACAGGCACAATCTAACGCTAATGGGTGTCTTGCCCTGGATCAGCAATGGTGGCTTCAGGAAATAAGAGGTCAGACTGAGTAATGTCTCAGCCCACAATGCCATACCTAACGTCCAAAACAAACAGGCAGTGTAGCAATGATATCAGCTTGCCATGCTGATTCCCACGCGTTAGCAATATGGATAACGTGATGTGATTCTGGAAGCACCCATCCTTGTGACTTATTATCGAGCCTCGGAATCCAAACCCATTGCTATTACTGGCATGCAAACAACTTGATGAGCACTTGCATTGTTATTCTACTGAGGAATATAATTTGGTTTTACCTCATAAAGAAGTACCACAAAGGTTTTGAAAACAGCCTTGGGAGCTAGTCGTAATTATTAGGGTTGTTTTGTAAAAACCCAACTTCTCACGTGGTATGAAGAACCACCCTACTAGAGACGTTCCCATTAATTAGTTTGACCTGGGACACTGCAAAGGTTTTTAATATGTGTTCAGACTGTTCAGTACGCAATGAACTCCCAAGTTTGTGTTGAAATATGGTCTTCTAGAAGGATGGTCTTCTCAGAAAAGAAGTTAATATCCAACAGATACTTAGGAATTATAATGTGGCTTGAAAAACAACCCTACTGAATATGTTTCAGTTGACCTGGGATGCTGTGATGATTTACAATGTGTCCAATATATCATAAGCGTTTTCAGAACAGCCTTGGGAGCTAGTTGCAATTATTTGGGTTGTGTAAAAACTCAAGTTCCCATAGTTTGAAGATCCCCATGCTAGAGATGTTCATATTTAGACTATTCAGCACACAGTAAATCCTTTTTGACATGACCACGCTAGTTTATGTTGAAGAAAGGTCTTCTGGAAGGATGATCCTCTCAAAAAGAGGCCAATATTTAATAGATACAAGGCAATTCTCTTGTGGTTTGAAGACCCACCTCAATCTCAAGTTCTCATGGTTTGAAGGAACACCCTACTGGAGATGTTCAAATTAATTATCTTGACCTGGGGCGCTTTGATGTGTTTAGACTGTTCAGCACACAGTAAAACCTATTTGAGATGACCATGCTAGTTTATGTTAAAAAATGGTCTTTTATAACAATGATCCTCTCAAAAAAAGAGGACAATATTTATTAGATATAAGGGAACTCTCATGTGGTTTGGAGACCCACCTCAATTTCACGTTCTAATGGTTTGAAGGAACACCCAACTGGAGATGTTCAAATTAACTACCTTGACCTGGGATGCTTTGATGTGTTTAGACCATTCAGCACACAGTAAAACCTACTTGAGATGACCATCGTAGTTTATGTTGAAAAATGGTCTTCTAGAAGGATGGTCTTCTCAAAACTGGATGTCAATATAATTCTCATGTTGTTTAAAAAACCACCCATCGGGAGATGTCCCAGTTAAGTAATTTGACCTGAGACACTGCTGTAGTTCATAGTATGTGTTCAATATGTACCACTAATGTTTGCAAATGTCTTGGGAGATAGTCAAAATTATTAGGGTTCTTTTGTAAAAACCCAACATCTCATGTGCTTTGAAGAACTACCCTACTTGAGACATTAAAATTAATTGACCTGTGTCACTGCGAAGGTTTATAATATGTGTTCAGACTTTATTTGTATGCAACAACATTCTTTTTGAGATGGCCACCCAAATTTTGTGTTTCAAAACGGTCTTCTTGAGGGAAGTTCTTCTCAAACAGGAGGTTAATATCCAGAGTATTATGAAATCCTTATGCCGACCTGCCCTATTTGGATAAGTTTGAGATGACCTGGGATGCTGTGATGATTAACAATATGTGTCCAATATGTATTAGAAAAGTTTTCAAAACAGCCTTCGGAGCTGGTTGCAATTATTTGTGTTGCTTTGTAAAAACTCAAGTTCTCATGGTTTGAAGAATCTCCCTACTGGAGATATTCATATTTGGACAATTCAGCATACAGTAAAACCTATTTGAGATTACCACACTAGGTTATGTTCAAAAACAGTCTTCTAGAACGATGGTCTTCGCCAAAAGGAGGCCAATATTTAATAAATATAAGTGAATTCTCATGTGGTTTGAAGACCAAACCTCAGGAGACATAAAGTCAAGTACAATGACCTGGAGTGCTGCGATAGTTCACAACACAGTCAGGGCCAGAAATATTTGGACAGTGACACAAGTTTTGTTATTTTAGCTGTTTACAAAAACATGTTCAGAAATACAATTATATATATAATATGGGCTGAAAGTGCACACTCCCAGCTGCAATATGAGAGTTTTCACATCCAAATCGGAGAAAGGGTTTAGGAATCATAGCTCTGTAATGCATAGCCTCCTCTTTTTCAAGGGACCAAAAGTAATTGGACAAGGGACTCTAAGGGCTGCAATTAACTCTGAAGGCGTCTCCCTCGTTAACCTGTAATCAATGAAGTAGTTAAAAGGTCTGGGGTTGATTACAGGTGTGTGGTTTTGCATTTGGAAGCTGTTGCTGTGACCAGACAACATGCGGTCTAAGGAACTCTCAATTGAGGTGAAGCAGAACATCCTGAGGCTGAAAAAAAAGAAAAAATCCATCAGAGAGATAGCAGACATGCTTGGAGTAGCAAAATCAACAGTCGGGTACATTCTGAGAAAAAAGGAATTGACTGGTGAGCTTGGGAACTCAAAAAGGCCTGGGCGTCCACGGATGACAACAGTGGTGGATGATCGCCGCATACTTTCTTTGGTGAAGAAGAACCCGTTCACAACATCAACTGAAGTCCAGAACACTCTCAGTGAAGTAGGTGTATCTGTCTCTAAGTCAACAGAAAAGAGAAGACTCCATGAAAGTAAATACAAAGGGTTGACATCTAGATGCAAACCATTCATCAATTCCAAAAATAGACAGGCCAGATTTAAATTTGCTGAAAAACAGCTCATGAAGCCAGCTCAGTTCTGGAAAAGTATTCTATGGACAGATGAGACAAAGATCAACCTGTACCAGAATGATGGGAAGAAAAAAGTTTGGAGAAGAAAGGGAACGGCACATGATCCAAGGCACACCACATCCTCTGTAAAACATGGTGGAGGCAACGTGATGGCATGGGCATGCATGGCTTTCAATGGCACTGGGTCACTTGTGTTTATTGATGACATAACAGCAGACAAGAGTAGCCGGATGAATTCTGAAGTGTACAGGGATATACTTTCAGCCCAGATTCAGCCAAATGCCGCAAAGTTGATCGGACGGCGCTTCATAGTACAGATGGACAATGACCCCAAGCATACAGCCAAAGCTACCCAGGAGTTCATGAGTGCAAAAAAATGGAACATTCTGCAATGGCCAAGTCAATCACCAGATCTTAACCCAATTGAGCATGCATTTCACTTGCTCAAATCCAGACTTAAGACGGAAAGACCCACAAACAAGCAAGACCTGAAGGCTGCGGCTGTAAAGGCCTGGCAAAGCATTAAGAAGGAGGAAACCCAGCGTTTGGTGATGTCCATGGGTTCCAGACTTAAGGCAGTGATTGCCTCCAAAGGATTCGCAACAAAATATTGAAAATAAAAATATTTTGTTTGGATTTGGTTTATTTGTCCAATTACTTTTGACCTCCTAAAATGTGGAGTGTTTGTAAAGAAATGTGTACAATTCCTACAATTTCTATCAGATATTTTTGTTCAAACCTTCAAATTAAACGTTACAATCTGCACTTGAATTCTGTTGTAGAGGTTTCATTTCAAATCCAATGTGGTGGCATGCAGAGCCCAACTCGCCAAAATTGTGTCACTGTCCAAATATTTCTGGACCTAACTGTATGTGTTCAATATTGTCACAATGGTTTTCTAAATAGACTTAGGAGCTATTAAATCTTTTTTTTTTAGGCAACAAATATACAGAAATGTAGTTTAGGTAGTACTGTACGTTATAAACGTTACTCAAAGTCATAGCCGAAAGTGTTGGCACCCTTGAAATTGGTTCAGAAAATGAAGTATTTCAGCTAGAAAAATATTGCAATAACACATTTTATTATAACATTTTATTATACACATTTATTTCCTTTGTGTGTATTGAAACAACAAAAACCAAACTGAGATAAAAAGGCAAATTGGATATAATTTCACACAAAACTCCAAGAATGAGCCAGACAACATTGTTGGCACCTTCAACTTAATATTTGGTTGGACAACCTTGAAGAATAAATAACCGCAATCAGTCGCTTTCTATCACCATCACCAAGCTTCTTACACCTCTCAGCTGGGATTTTGGACTCTTGCTTTGCTAACTGATCCAGGTCTCTCATATTTGAAGTTGTCTTCTCACAACAGCAATTTTAAGATCTCTCCACTGGTGTCAATGGGACTTAGGTATGGACTCATTGCTGCCACTTCAGAACTCTGCACTTTTTTTCCATCCATTTCCGGATTTCTTGAAGTATGCTTGACATACTCACGCACATTTTGGCAAACTGCAGTCTAGCTTTTTATGTCTCTGTGTCAGCAGTGGGTCCTACTGGGTCTCCTGTCATAGCATTTCATTAAAATGTGGATGGATAGTTTGTCCTGTCACTGATGCACCCTGAGCCTGCAGGACTATCCTGTGTTGCAACCTTTCATTAATTTTTCTCTGCTGCCCACGTCCAGAAAGATTAGCTACAGTGCCATGGGTTGTGAACTTCTTTAATATTTTGTACATCGTGGACAAAGGAACATCAAGATCTCTTAAGATGGACTTGTAACCTTGAGATTGTTGATATTTTTCAACAATTTTGGTACTAAGGTCCTCAGACAGTTCTATTCTCCTCTTTCAGTTCTCCATGCTTAGTGTGGCACATACACAGGCACACAATGAAAAGATTGATTCAACGTCTCCCCTTTTAATCAGGTTTCAGATGTGATTTCATATTGCCCACACCTATTACTTGCCACAGATGAGTCTGAATGAGCATCACTTACTTGAAAAAAGTTGTTTACCTACAGTCTTGGAAAAGTGCAAACAATTTTGACCTGTTCATTTTTTGGTTTGGTGTGAAATTGTGTCCAATTTGCCTTTTTTCTCAGCTTTTTTGGGGGTTGTTCCAATACACACAAAGGAAATAAGCATGTATAACAAAACATATTTAATTGTAATTTTTTTTTCAGGAAAAATACTTTATTTTCGGGAACGATTTTAAGGGTGCCAACAGTTTTTTGGCCATGACTGTACATAGTAGTAGTAGCCCAGGTGTCTCGATTCTTTGATGGTCATTTCAGCATGGAACTTGGCAGCTTTGCTACAGGTCTTGTTCTTGAGACAAGACACCTTTTTCCATATCAGTAAGTGACCAAAGGTTGACGAATGACTGCTTACCTAAGAAGCCAAGCCAGCACCCTTCTCTATAACAACTACTGTAGAGACAGAGAAGGTTGCTAGTTTGGCTACTTAAATGAGTTATCATCCAGCCTTTTCCATTGAAAGTGCCAGTGGGTACCAATAGTTTTGGCCATGACTTTATATAGTTGTAATCAGCAAGGTGCCTTGATTCTTTGATGGTCGTTCCATCATGGATCTCGGTAGCTTTGCTACCGGTCATCTGCTTGACACAAGTCAGCTTTTTCCATGTCGGTAAGTGACCAAAGTAGGGTGTGAAGAAGAACGGCTGACTTCTCACCTAAGTAGCTAAGCCAGGCTCCTTCTCTGTAACAACCAGCATAGTGAGTGACTGAGAAGGTTGCTAGTTTTTCTACTTAAATGAGTTGTCCTCCAGCCCTTTCCATTGAAAGTTCCAATATATATCAACACTTTTGGCCATGACTTTATTTTGTTGTAGTCAGAAGGTGCCTTGATTCTTTGATGGTCGTTCCATGGTGGATTTCTTCTGGTCTTGTGCTTGAGACAAGACAGCATTTTCCATGTTGGTAAGGGACCATAGAAGGGTGTAAAGGAGGACGGCTGACTTCTCACCTAAGTAGCTAAGCCAGGCCCCTTCTCTGCAACAACCACTGTAGTGACTGAGAAGGTTGCTAGTTTGGCTACTTAACACTAGACGTCCCAGAAATTTCGAGCTCCCCCCTGAAGTCCCGAGAGAGGGTCAAATGACCCTTAGTCCAAACTGACAACTCTGATGGCTCCAATTAGCATCCTTTCATTTATAAATGTGTCCATTGCCTGAGGAATCTGCAGAGGGCAATTGTGTTGATCCACCTCAACAAAGGTCTTGTAAATCCTTGTAGAGGTCTAAAATCCTTCAGGTCATTCGACCCGTCTCTGGGTTCCAAAGGTAAAAATGTTCAATGACCCCTCTCTGGGACTTCTAGTGTTAAATGAGTTGTCATCCAGCCCTTTCCATTGAGAGTTCCAGTGAGCTTCAGAAACGTTGTCATTCGTTAAGGAAAATGCCAGAAGTGATGCTTCCGGGACCTGGGATGGGAGCAACCACCACAAAATCGGAACACCTCCTAACCTACGAAGACTCACATATTTGTATTTACTGCATGGAAAATCTGAAGCTGAGGTCTTCATCAAGAGACATTATCAAATACTGTTCACTTCAAAATGTAATTATTCGATGTTCTAATTCTGGAAAACATTTTCATTTCTAACCTCAAAATACAAAATTTGAACTCTCGCGACTAACTTGGCCACACACATGTACATAAGTGTAAATATGAAGATGCTAAACCCACACTCGACATAAAAGCCATGTTTGGAGAACACTCCGAGGTACAAATAGACCCTGCAGTGCATTTTTGCTCTATTTACAGCAAGCAAAGCAGAAGACAATTATACTCGGAGACAATGTGCTATTGTTACGGGTCCATACATTTTGGCTTGGAAGTGAATGTTGGGCAATCGGGGACAACACCCTCTCCTGTGCAAGAGCTGGAATGTTGGATGCGAAAGCAACAGGTGGGTAGACATAAAAGAGCTCCGAGGATGGAAGTGTTTTACTCTCTGTTTCTGTCTGGATTTTTTTTGTCTTTCGTCCAGCGGGAAAAAAAGAACAACATATAGGCAACAAGTAATATCTTCTCTGCTTGAGCTGGGTGAAAATAAACTTGTTTATCTCAAAATCCATGCGGAAACCAACTCACACGATCCTCCTCAGCTCCCAGGTCACTATTAAAGCCTCACTTCTGTGTGATGGCATAGATATATATTCTTCTTTATTATTCTATCATTGGGGTGCCTCGATCCATATTTGTCTGCCAGTGAACTGACTTACAATGCTGGAGATACAACTGCTACCTAGTTTGGGGTAGGGAATATTAGACCAGCTGGGCTAGTGTTCAGTAGGAAAGCTCTTTACAGGTTTTTTCTCATTGTTTAGGGTTTGAGTATCTTTTTTTAAGGTGAAAAGTAAAATCTGAATTTTACCTGTATGTATTTTTTTGTTATTTCACAAGTGCCTTCATGCAATTTTTCAGTTAATCTGGTACGCACCTATATTGTCTTCAAGGCCAAGCTGCGCTTCCATCCCCTACAGCTGCCACTTTTTACTGTGCTACATATTGGATCTTGCAAGTGGTCTGTCTGTCATTCGTCAGTGACATCATCTTGAAAGGCCTTTTAAGGCCTAATGTGACCCACTCCTGTGTTTGAGTATTGACTATGCAGTGTATTCAGCTAGTGTTTGGAGATTGATACTATCCTGTCTCTTCTGTTGCCATCATCTCCTCAGATTTGCATTATTCCCGTCATTTGCATCTGCTGCTGGTAACCCATCACTTGCCGTAAGCATCACAAACTGTTACTATGGTCTATTTATGTTATTTGCCTCTGCTGCTATGTTAGCCCATTATTTGCTGTAAGTATCATGAACTGATATTAGAGGCTGTTCTCATTACATTACAATCTGCTATGGATTTATCTTGGATTAACCTATCATTTTCTCTAAGCATCACACGCTGTTGTTAGGCTCTGTAATGTGTTCAGCTAGTGTTTGTAGATTGCTACTATCCTGTCTCTTCTGTTGCCATCATCTCCTCAGCTTTGTATGATTCCCATCATTTGCTGCTGGTTAACTCATAATTTGCCATAAGCATCACAAACTGTTATTATGGTCTATTTACATTGTTTGCATCTGCTGCTAGGTTAGCCCATTATTTGCTGTAAGCATCATGAACTGATATTAGAGACTGTTCTCATTATGTAACAATCTGCTATGGATTCTGTAGCTTGATTTATCTTTGGTTAGCCCATTGTTTTCTCCAAGCATTACAAGCTGTTATTATGGTCTATTCACATTGTTTGCCTCTGCTGCTAGGTTAGCCCATTATTTGCTGTAAGTATCATGAACTGATATTACAGACTGTTCTCATTACGTAACAATCTGCTATGGATTCTGTAGCTTGATTTAACTTTGGTTAACCCATTGTTTTCTCTAAGTTTCTCTAAGCATCACAAGCTGTTAATATGGTCTATTCACATTGTTTGCCTCTGCTGTTAGATTAGCCCATTATTTGCCATAAATATCATGAACTGATATTAGAGACAGTTCTTATTATGTTACAATCTGCTTTGGATTCTGTAGCTTGATTTAGCTTTGGTTAACCCATCATTTTCTCTTAGCATCACAAACTGTTAGTATGATTTATTCACGTTGTTTGCCTCTGCTGCTATGTTAGCCCATTATTTGCCATAAGCATCATGAACTGATATTAGAGACTGTTCTCATTACATTACTATTTCCTATGGATTCTGTAGCTTGATTTATCTTTGGTTAACCCATCATTTGCTCTAAGCATCACAAGCTGTTGTTAAACTCTGTGTGCATAATATTACAATCTGCTGGGGATTTTGCTATCTACAGTTGAGCGCTGCTTCAGACCGGACATTTTCCTGTTCATCTGTCCTTCTGCGGCTTCTGGCGTGTGATGACTCTTTTATTTATCTGTCGTACAACATAGTCTGATGTCCAGTTCTTTGCTGTTCCAACGCATACTTAAAAAGTGCGTTGGGAAAGGAGTGGGAGGGGCTGTCTATATACTCAGAGGGCATCAATATACCACCAGTGCACATGTAGGCTAATTTTCATGTGGCTTCAAAGCCCAATTTTTCAATGATGGTACATCAGATTGCTACAAGGACCTATGCAGCCATACTATTAGCACCTTCAAGCGCTGCGCTCATTTCTTCTGGGAATTTAATGTCCAGTAATATTCCTGCAGGTAACCTTTATTATTATAATGTTATTATAAATTTCTCGTTAACCCCTATCTCACCACAAACAGTGCACCACAGACTAAACATACACATGAAAAACGGGAACCACACCTGAACGAATGACACACATCACAGTTTCGAGATGCTATTTAATGCAGCATCAGGGCTTGGCACTTGTTCAAAGCCATACTATTCATTCATCACACCATCAAAAATACCAAAAAGAAATTCGAAGGTTAAAAGTTTTTTTTATGATTAGGAAAAAAAAATAATTTTCTAGAAAGAGCGCCACCTTTGTGCATAGGTTGTGTCCGGTATTGCAACATTGAAGTAAATAATGCAAAACTGCTCCCTGAGTCCCTTTGCCTATTTCAGCATTACACCTGTTATTCTCCAAACAAATGTATTATATTTTAAGAAAATACTGATATAATTATAGTTTTACCTCTGGCTCCCTATGTTTTCTGCTTTATACGGAATGCTGATAAAATTGTAAAAGTTATACATTTTTAATACTTTTTTTAAAACTTTTTTTTATTACTTTTTTATATTTTAACCTATTTTATTATTCTAGCCCTAAACTTAAATCTAACCCTAGCTCTAGCACCAGCAAAAGCTGTAACCTAGTCCTAACCCTAATTGGGATTGTGAAAAGTGTGTAAAATAGTAAAATGTATTGTAATGTTAGTGTTTTATTTTATCTTTACTTGTTAAAAAAATTTAGGACGGTTTTCCCAGCAGGTTTCTTTTTCTCCTCTCACACAATTACAAGTGAGAGAAGAGTATCAGAAATGCCCCAACGCGCATTTCACGTGTTTGTTTGCTCACTTTATCGCTTTACACCTTGATAAAGCGAACAAACAAATACGTGAAATGCGCGTTGGGGCGTTTCTGTGGGTCTTCCTTTGTACCACCAATATTTTACTACAGCCATTTCAGGTAAGGCAGTGCTCGTATTATACAAGCACCCTACATGGGTTTAAATTGTATCTGCATTCCTAGGTTCATTATATTTATGGTCTTGGATTGCCCCAACTGCTGCTGCACCAGCCAATTTGCATAACAGTGTCACTTTTTATGCATTGTACTATCATGATATAATACTTCTGCATTGTATTGTCTATTCATGTACCTTGTACATTAGTGTGATTTTGACCACAGTCCCCACGCTTACTGTCTGTCTCTCTTTTTGGGTGTCAAATTTTAATGTACTTAATAAAATTTTTAATTTTTAAGGCATAATTGTCTATTGTTGCCCTCCCTTTCTGATACATTTTGAATTGTGGACATATGCAGTATAACCATACATTGATTCAAATACCAATATCACATGGCAAATGCTATTTCTATTGTTGTCTAAATGGAATTGTCGTATTAAGTGAGTGAAAAGGTAGAGAGCTGTGGCAGAGAACGTGCAATGCGCATGATTAGATACTGTCTTTCTATGACATCTCTCCATGCAAAGTGCAGCAGCTGATGAATTTGTCCTCCACTGCTGCGCTCTGCATAGGCAGTGACTAAAATAACATAGCAAACTTTAATTATACTGATAGCTTTGTCATCACAGTCGCTGCCTATGCAAAGCACAGAGCTGGTGACAAACTTGTATCAACTGCTGCACCCTGCATAGGAACTGGCATCAGCAATTGGAATGACAACTCAACCGCTGACTGCTTTACTTACTCAGCTTGTCGGCCACTGGGCAGGTACTAACTATAAGGAGAAGCTGTATTTACCAGTTTCACACAATTATCCTTATGGATCATTTGACAGTGGGGGTGATAGGGTATGATATTTTGCGTCTCCACACATTTTGGCTTGCTCAAATCCCGCTACAGGACCATAATGAAGACAGTCATATACAAGGGTCAAGTACTGTCATACAAAGGTAAACCCTCCTTCTAGCTAAGATGCTTATATGATGACAATATGCAAAAAATAATGGGCTAACCTGGCAGCAGATGCAAACAATATGGACAGACCATAATAACAGTTTTTGATGCTTATGGCAAATGATGGATTAACCAGCAGCAGATGAAAATAATGGAAATTATAGAAATCTGAGGAGATGATGACAACAGAAGAAACAGGGTAGTAGCTGCATTTGCAAGCTTCACACAATGGTCCTTATGGATCATTTGACAGTGGGGGTGATAGGGTATGATATTTTGCGCCTCCACACATTTTGGCTTGCTCAAGACCTGCTACAAGACAATAATGAAGATAGTCATATATAAGGGTCAAACACTGCCATACAAAGGTAAACCCTCCTTCTAGCTAATATGATGACAATGTGCAACAAATAATGGGCTAGTCTGACAGCAGATCCAACAATGGGAACAGACCATAAAAACAGTTTGTGATGCTTATGGCAAATGATGGATTAACAGCAGCAAATGTAAATGCTCGAAATCATAGAACTCTGAGGAGATGATGGCAACAGAAGAAACAGGGTGGTAGCTGCATTTGCCAGCTTCACACAATGGTCCTTATGGATCATTTGACAGTGGCGGTGATAGGGTATGATATTTTGCACCTCTACACATTTTGGCTTGTGCAAAGCCTGCTACAGGACCATAATGAAGACAGTCATATGCAAGGGTCAAGCACTGCCATACAAAGATAAACCCTCCTTCCAGCTAATATGATGACAATGTGCAACAAATAATGGGCTAACCTAACAGCAGATACAAACAATGTGAACAAACCATAAAAACAGTTTGCGATGCTTATGGCAAATGATGGATTAACCAGAAGCAGATGCAAATGATGTAAATTATACTCATTTGAGGAGATGATGGCAACAGAATATACAGGGTAGTAGCTGCATTTGCCAGCTTCACACAATGGTCCTTATGTCCTTGCGCCTCCACACATTTTGGCTTGCTCATAGCCTGCTACAGGACCATAATGAAGACAGTCATATACAAGAGTCAAGCACTGCCATACAAAGGTAAACCCTCCTTCCAGCTAATATGATGACAATGTGCAACAAATATTGGCTAGCCTAACAGCAGATACAAACAATGTGAACAAACCCTAAAACAGTTTGCGATGCTTATGGCAAATGATGGATTAACCAGAATCAGATGCAAATGATGTAAATCATACTCATTTGAGGAGATGATGGCAACAGAAGAAATAGGGTAGTAGCTGCATTTGCCAGCTTCACACAATGGTCCTTATGGATCATTTGACAGTAGGGGCGATAGGGTATGATATTTTGCACCTCCACACAGTTTGGCTTGTTCAAAGCCTGATAATAGGACCATAATGAAGATAAAGGGTCAAGCACTGTAATACAAACATTAACCGTCCTTCTAGCTAATATGATGACAAGGTGCAACAAATAATCGGTTAACCTGGCAGCAGATGCAAACAATGTAAACAGGCCAAACAAACAGTTTGTGATGCTTGTGGCAAATGATGGATTAACGAGCAGCAGATGCAAATGATATAAATCATACTCATTTGAGGAGATAATGGCAACAGAAGAAACAGGGTAGTAGCTGCATTTACCAGCTCCACACAATGGTCCATATGGATCATTTGACAGTGGGGTTGATAGGGTATAATATTTTGCGCCTCCACACAGTTTGGCTTGTTCAAAGCCTGCCATAGGACAATAATGAAGATAGTCATATACAAGGGTCAGGCACTGTAATACAAACATTAACCGTCCTTCTAGGTAATATGATGACAATGTGCAACAAATAATCGGCTAACGTGGCAGCAGATGCAAACAATGTGAAGAGACCAAAAAAACAGTTTGTGATGCTTATGGCAAATGATGGATTAACCAACAGCTGATGCAAATTCTGGAAATCATAGAAATCTGAGGAGATCATGGCAACAGAAGAAGTAGGAAAGGATAAATCTCCAAATACTAGGTAGTCAATGAGCTCTATTCACATTAATAAAACTAAGCTGCAATTCCAGATACAACCTATAGACAGAGGTGGCGCTATTTCTGGGAAAAAAATCAGCAAATGATTTGTATTTTATCTTTGGAGAACTTCTCTTTTCTCCCAGTTTTACCCTCTTTATGTTACTTGGCGTGTCACATGGTATTACTGATTTATTTCAGCACATACACATAAACCTTGTTCCTGAGTCAATCAGCCCTCCTAAGACTCCTTCATTTGTAGCTTAAGAAAGAAAGCCTCGCCGGGTTATTTTGTCCTTTCGAATCACTGTCCTCGGCCCATGACGGAAAGCATGGAGTGACGCCTGCGTGGGGCAAGGGGCCGGATGTTTCATGTCATCAGAACCCCGGCCGGGATAATTACTCTTGAAAGGTGTGATTGCAGCAGAAGTTGTGTCTAATCAGCCGCTGATTTCCATGTTATGTCCCAGGTCGCATGGAATTGCTCCACCAAGAACTGGAGAGAATTACGCTCATTGCTCCGTATCCCTTTACAAATATAAACACCGGCCAATTAGTCCCAGAAAGCGGGAGACATGGAGGAGATTGGGAACAAAGTTTGGGATTAAGGAACAGAATAGGTTCGGACACAGGTTTCAACATTATCGTTTTCGATCTTTGGTTAACCTCTTCTGCGCCGGTGGCCAAAGTCAATTCTAATGGAAGAAGAGAAGGTAGATAAACCGCTAATAAAAAAATGAATGAAAAATGAATTTCTCCCCACCCCTAGACCACCAGGTATACTTGCATTACGTATTTACTACCCTAGGTCACCAGGTATACTTGCATTACGTATTTACTACCCTAGGCCACCAGGAAACTTGTAGTAACACCTCTACTACGTTAGACCACTAAGATAGCAAGGATGAATTTTTCCCCACCCCTAGGCCATCAGGTATACTTGCATTACGTGTTTACTACCCTAGGCCACCAGGAAACGTGTAGTAACACCTCTACTACGTTAGACCACTAAGATAGCAAGCATGAATTTCTCCACTCCCCTAGGTCACCAGGTATACTTGCATTACGTATTTACTACCCTAGGTCACCAGGAAACTGGTAGTATGACCTCTACTACATTAGGCTACTAAGAAAGCAAGCACGAATTTCTCCTCTCCCCTAGGTCACCAGGTATACTTGCATTACCCTAGGTCACCAGGAAACTGGTAGTATCACCTCTACTATATTAAGCTACTAAGAAAGCAAGCACAAATTTCTCCTCTCTTCTAGGCCACCAGGTATACTTCCATTACCAATTTACTACCCTAGACCACCAGGAAAGCTAGCAGCAACACCTCTACTACATTAGATCACTAAGAAAGCAAGCATGAATTTCTCCACTCCCCTAGGCCACCTAGTATATTTACACTACCATCTACTACCCTAGACACAAGAAAAGTTGGCATTACCTTTCAATTTTATTCGGCACTGACATTACCTAGACCACTAAAAATGCTTACGTTATCTCATTACTACCCTAGTCCACCAGTGATATTGGTGTTAACATCATTATTAAAGTAGGACACCAGGAAATTACCCTTCCAGTACTCTTGTTTAATAAAGTAGCTGGAATTAACCTTTCCACCATTACTACCCCAAACCACCAGGGAAGGTCAATAAAGTTGCTGGCATTAACTTTTCCACCATTACTACCCTAGACTACCAAGGAAGGTCAATAAAGTACCTGGCATTAACCTTTCCACCAATACTACCCTAGACCACCAGGGAAGTTCAATAAAGTAGCTGGCATTAACTTTTCCACCATTACTACCCTAGACCACCAGGGAAGCTGATAATAATGATATCAACTAGTCTAGACCATCAAGGAAGGCAGCAATAATTTTTCCACTATACTCGACCACCAAACATGCTTGCTTTACCCCATTACTACCCTAGATCACCAAGGAAGCTGCAGAAACCAACCCATTTTCTAATCCATTAGGGAAGCTGGTGTTATAATCTTAACTACTTAAGACCAGTGTTTCTTAATGCTCCTATTCCAAATATCGCCTATGTAAGGCAATACATCAAAAGTACCTGCAAAATGACCAGTATACAATATGCTGTGACTGCTTGAAGCACAACATATACACAAGGTGTGTGATGGCACAACAATGAAGAAGCCTGTTGTCTACCACCAGTTGTCATCCATATACCAATAGCCAACATAATAAAGGCAGTGCTTTCCTTAACACTAGAACTACTGGACTCATGACACCTATATAGAAATACATAGTGCAAAGTAGTCAAAATGACTACCTCAGTAGTTCTAGTGTTAAAGGTTTATTCCCAAAAATAAAGTTATTTCCTAGGCACAAAATAGGCTGTAACACCTGCTCATTGCTGGGGGTCCTACTGCTGGGACTCACAGTGATCCTGAGATGGGGCTTTACAACTCCAAGAATGGGGTTCTAGTGCTCCATCTTGAATTTCGTGGAAGTGAGGATCCATATGTGACGCCCTGGCCTATCAGGTCGTCACAGGGTATTGTGCAATCTGCCCTTCTGTGCAATATCCACCTCCTCCTTGGTTAGGGGTCCCTCACCTTTGGTGTTGCCAAGAACAAGTTAATCAAAAAGCCTAGGAACACTCTGCACCACACCCACCAGACACACCAGTGGACGGCCTGAGTGGAATAGCGTCGCCCACTTGGGCGGTTGGTAAGTGGGGTCAGGAGTGTCAGGAGACAGTCAGTTAAGCAGTGACTCTCAAGAGGAGAGGTCAGGAGCTGGGCTCCTTGAAACTACTAGGTGGCAGACGTTGGTCTGGGCCTGGTAGGAGCTGGGCCCCGGTCGCAGTGGATCATGACAAGGGGCATGGACTGTCAAGGAGGACAGCCGGCGGCCTTGTGCCATCACCGGGCAGGGGCCAGGGCATGATTGGGTACATGGACCCTAGGTCAGGAAGTAGCTTCAGGTATCCTGACAATTTACCCGACGAGGACAGAGCCTTCAAGATCCATTCTCCACCCGCTCCAAAATCGGGGTACTAGCGCAATGAGGGGGATAGGACTTTCCACTACACGGTCCAGAAAATGCCAAGCGTGAACCCTGAGAGTAAGCTCACCTAGTTAGCCATACTGGGGAGCGGGACCCGATTAGTTTCAGACTAAAGGGACCAACTAGAAGACAAGGTGCCACGGGAAAAGGTCACAGGCTAACAGACAACACCAAAAGGCACGAGACCCAGGCGTGCTCCCTCCAAGCGGCAGTGGTGTACAGAACTTTGGTTTACTACAGTTGTCGGTGTCAGCGTTATTGGACTGAGTGAGTACGAAAGTGACCCTTACCATCCCAACGGCACATCCCCGTCACCTTCACCGAGTCCCGGGGCATCCCCTTACCCGTGGAGGGGTTAAACACCTAGTTGCTCACACCATCGCCACCGGGTACTCCCAATCACAGCGATGGTACTCCATCTTACCACGCACCACGGGTGGCGTCATGAACTTTCCACACCATCCCCTGTACATAACCCCCCTTGGTTTGAAGAGCCGTGCGACCCCGACCCCCAGATCCGGAGCCCTCTCGAGCCACCGCAGATCTCGATCCGAGCAGCCCGGCTGCTGATGCAGGGACGACACACATATACTGTGTATGTGGCTGTGGAGTAGAGCACTTGGCTGGCATTCCATAGATGATGAATTGAGGGAAGGTTGAGCACACCTACTTCCGCTCCATTCATGATGACTCCAGGGCCCCATTCTTGGAATCACCTGGGGTTCCTGCAGTCAGACCCCCAGAGATCGGCAAGACATGTCCTATCCCATGGATAAGAGATAGCTTAGTTTTATCTAGAAGGGCTTGAAAGGGACAGGACACGTCTTAGGAGACCTCTGAGTGCCATACACAGGGGAGGAATGATTTCGGCTACAGGTATTGCCAACGCGACCGGACCCAGAGGTGCAGGGGGCCAGCCAGCCCAAGCGCCTGCTTCAGCTGGATGTGCTTCTGAGGGCACACATCCAGCTGAAATGCATTGCAATGGAGAGACCCATCTGGGTTCCTGCACTGCAATACACGCTGCCGAGCAAACAGAAGCCAGCAGCTCTCAGCGGCATCCTCGTGACTGAGGCGGCGCGTTACTGAGGGTGAGTACAGTGTATATATCAGGAGTGGACAGTATATACCAGCAGGGGCCCAGGAGAGGAACATATATACCTGGAGGGGGACAATATATACCAAGAGGGGGAAAATATATACCAGGAGAGACCCAGAAGAAGAACATATATACCAAGAGGGGAAAAGTATGTACCATTAAGTAGCTTAGGATGGGGGACTGTAGTACAGTATGGGGGACATATTTACCAGGAATGAGCCCAGGATGGGGTACATTAGAGCAGGATGGGTAACGTTTACCAGGATGGGGGACATATTTACCATTAAGTATCAGGAAGGAACCCAGGATGGGGGACATTTACCAGGATGGGGAACATATTTACCATTAAGTAGCTCAGGATGGGGGACATTTACCAGGATGGGAGGCCATACTTATCAGGAATGAGCCCAGGATGGGGGACATAAGAGCAGGATGGGGGACATTTATCATGATGGGGGCCATATTTACCAGGAAGAAGCCCAGGATGGGGGACATTAGAGCAGGATGGGGGACATTACTACATAATGGAGGGAGGGCAACTCATATGTCTTTCTAGGATTTAGAATGATAAATGTACATATACATCTGACCAACATATGGAGATGGGGGACCCAGGTCCAAATTTTGCACTGGGGCCATCGAATTCTAGTTACGCCACTGGCCATACACATCTTTTCAGGTCTATACTTTTGATTGGTGACAAATCGGTTTGCTGCAATTGTTTTTTTTTTATTTTTTTTTTAAACTGGCTTATTCAAATTTCAAAGGATTTCTAATTTGCGCAAGAATATTTTACTTAAAAAAAACAATTTTGGAGAAATTCCTCGAAGGATACGTTTAGTTCCTTAACATCTCGGCCGAGGGCGATTTTGGCCCTTGCTGTTTGCGCTCTGGACCTGTGTACTTGGAGCTTGGGAAACTTCTCAGCTCGAATTCGAGGGACTTTGTAAGAATTCAGAACAAACGTTGGAGGCAAACTGCTAAATCATGTTTTAAGCCCAGTGCCCAATACTTACACACCCATGCCAGATGTTTAACTTCAACAATTTAATGTACAGTTGTCAAAGTCTTAAATTAGTGCTCAAAGTCTCTGCTTCCCACTGAATGTTTGAATACGAGTAAGAATTTACATATTTAGCAAAAAAAGTTCCAAATTTACCAAAAACATTCCTGATTGTTCCCTCCATGCTGGAAAAAAAAGCCCCTCTTAGTTTACATTACATTGTGTTTAGCTCTGGATCATTTTTTTCTTTCCTTGGATCAACATTGGCCTCTGTGCTGAAATTGAATTTATTTGCATAAACACACGCATATACACACAAGTGAAGTGGAAAACCAAAATTGACCCCACTGTTTAATATTGAAGCCCCCCGCAGATCTGTTGAATGAAAAAAGGCAGGATTCGGTTTTAGGCATCCATGATGATGTGGAGAAGCATATGTGCCGCGCTCAGGGTAACGTAATTACACCCCCCTCGTTAACGCAGACAAGATGTTTATTACCGTTGGGCCCCACATGGTAGCACTTGGTCAAATGCAAATTTACAAAACTTTGATTGACTAATTCCCATTGTAAAAACGACTAATTAAACTGAGAATTCTCCATCGACATCTAGGAAAATATTTATCCGATTTCAAAACTTTTGTAATTTTAGTATTTAACACTCTTATTACGGTGCTATGTGATATGTAGACAACCACTGTTTGCTTGTTTTATATGCAAAAATTTGTAATGTCTCTTAAATAAACTGGAACTGATAATTGATAGCTGAAGTCAATGATCCGAGGCTTCGGGATTCAATGCCCTTTATTGCTGCTTTATTATAATTTGTAAAAAAAAGTATAAAACGACATAAAATACCATACAACTAGTATAGTTATATAAATCACAAATTAGATTTTATAGTCATAAATAAAACGACGTAAAAAAACATTAAAACCTGTAACAAAATTACAAATGAGATATTATAGGGATGAATAGTAAACTTCCATCAAGTCCATCCATTTTTTTTAAAAATCGGATTACTGGGTCAGAGATTTTTGCAATGTCAGGTCAGAAAAAGGACCATTTACACAGCAATATTATTGTGTAAATGTCTCTAGGATGTGCCTGTTAGATAATGAGAGATAGGACCCCCTAGGCCAGTGTTTCTCAACTCCAGTCCTCAGGGCCCACCAACAAATCATGTTTTCAGGTTTTCCTAATTCAGGTTTTCAGGGTTTCCTAAATGTTGCACAGGTGATGGAATTATTCCCTGTCTAATATTGAGGAAAACCTGAAAACATGATCTGTTGATGGGTCTTGAGGACTGGAGTTGACAAACACTGCCCTAGGCGGTCCATCACGCTAGAGTGCCCTATGCTATCCCTAACCTCAGCGATACTACTACTGGTGGAGATACCTGAGTCCCGTTCCTGTCCTGTCCTCCTGACTAGACCTAATCTGATACCCCACTTACCACCAGTGAAGGACAGGGCATGATGTTAACCACAGATAAAGACTGACAAGGGAAAACCAAAATTCTGATACACACACACACTATACAACCAAACAAGGCAATAAGCACTATTTCCTCTAGGTAATCTGGAACACCACACCTCACCAGACCATCCAAAATAAATGATAGCTGACATAGGTGGAAGGATTCAGCTAGCATAAATAGGAGGGAAACAGATGTTATTGGCTTCCCCACAACATGTGATCAAAGGAAACTAACAAGCAGACTAGCAGAGATAATAATATAACATTTATTCACTTATATAGCACCATTAATTCCATAGCACTTTACATACATCAGCAACACTGTCCAATTGGGCTCACAATCTAAATTTCCGATCAGTATGTCTTGGAGTGTGGGAGGAAATGCATGCAAACTCGGGGAGAATATACAAACTCCTTGCAGATGTTGCTCTTGGTGGGATTTGAACCCTGGAGAGCACTGCAGCAAGACTGTAGTGCTAACCACTGAGCCACCATGGTACCCCTAGATTAACTCTTGCTTGCCTGCTTATGAACAGCAGGTAAACGTTCAAGCCTGCCTCCGTTGATCCCAGACACCAGAGAATTTCTCAGGCGGCGTGTCAGAATCTGTAATCTGAACAGAACCTGATGTCACCATGACAGTCGGCAAAGTTTGTGAAAATCTCTGTGTGACAGGAACTCTTGTTTCCTGATAATCTTGATGTCGAAAAGGCTACTGATCACCTAATTAAACACGCAAAATGCTCATTTGTTGTGTGTAATGATCTTTTGGTTATTGTTCTTGACACCGCATTGTCCTGTGTAAACAGGAGCTGTGCTGCCGAAAACAATGGCAGAAGCTATGCACTAAATGATCTGTGCCTGTGGGCAGACGCTAAAGGCCCCGTTACATGCTACGATTTATCTAACGATCTCATTAGCGATGTGACACGCCCAGCTCGTAGTTACGATTTTCCGAGATCGCACATAGGTCGTTTACTGGCGGTCACACGTGACGATCTCAAAAACGACGCAACATCGTTCACTGATATATTGTGTGCCGAAGGCGGTCGTGTGGATGTTGTTCGTCGTTTGCAGGATATCAAACGTAGCAATATGTCTGCTGCAATCCAAACGACAAATAATATTTTAAAAATGAACGATGTGTCAACGATCAACGATTTTCAACCTATTTGCGATCGTTCGGAGTCGCACGTAGGTGTCACACGCAACGACGCCGCTAACGATGCCGGATGTGCGTCACGGAAACTGTGACCCTGCCGACATATCGTTAGATAAATCGTAGCGTGTAACGCCGCCTTTAGTCACTACAGTAGAATCTCCTATGGCTATCTAAGCTTGGTTGTGTTGAATTGCAGGGAGCCTGGGGTCTTAAAGAGTAACCGTCATTTTATATATTTTTCATGAATCAATAGTACAATGAAGATAAAAAACTTTGTAATATATCTTATGCGAGAAATCTGCTTATTTCACCTACTGGATTGATCTTCAATTCTCAGTTCATTGGTAAAATCTGTATTCGGTGAAGACAGATTCCCCATTACTGAGATAGGCAATTGGTGCTTATAAGATTCTATAAAACCTTAACATAGACAATCTTACAGCCATGTTGTTATGTGTGTTGTGCTGACTACTTTTATTTAAAGGGATTGCCCACTACTATAAAAGTTAAATATAGTGGATTCAAGGTAGTGTAAGAAAAAACGCTATACTCACCTTGCAGCTTGGTGTCGATCGTCCGAACTCTGTATCATGTCCCTCTCAGGTCTCTTTGTATCAAGATTTGGCTAGGGGTGTCAGGTGACTGCTGCAACCAATCAACAGCCACTGATTAGCTGTAACTATTCCATACAAGATGGGCTGCAGAGGTCTTGTGAATGACTGTACAGAGTATGGAGAAGCAGCTCTGGTCTGCTAGGTGACAATAGCTTTTGGTTTATTTCATCGAAAGACCTGGGGCCATAAAATGTAACTTTAGTGGAGAACCCCTTTAATGTTTTATTTCCCAAAACTTAGTTCCATCCTTATTGCCTCCTAGTCAGGATTACTACAGCCAGCCAAAGCAGTTGACTAATAGCACTGGCCATATTTAGGGAATAAGGGATCTACCCTTATAGGGAAAACAATTATGGGACCCTTCCTTTTAAAAGAATCAACTGTGATCCCAATCCCATGCTGTCCCTGTCCTGTCAGCATGGGATCAATGCTGATTCTTTTGCACAGGAACATTTTTTTAAACCCATCCAATTGTGGAACTTATTATTACTCCAAGATCTATTGATTAAAATGAACATTATAATTAACATATGTTCTTGGGAAAAGCTCTTTAAGTTTTTGGAAACGAAAGAAAAGTTATGGCCTACAAATTAGTTTCCTTAGTTTAAGCCCTCTTCTTCACAGGTCCTAATGAACATGGATACTTCTACAAACTATACCCTTTAGCATAAAAAAAAATCAATGGAAAATCTGCCTTTCATACCATCAGCACAGAAAGGCTTGCTGAATCTTTGGAGGAGAGCGAAGAGCTATGCACTACAAAATAGTCTCTTCAGTTGGAGACATTTTCATTAGAGGCCCTTTAAAATCTGTTCTGGATTTCTCCAAAGCTTTATCTTTTGGTGAAAAACATATTAAGAACTCCCTCTTAGATGTCACCAACACCTCTCGTCATGGGACAGAAAAGCTTGGACCCTATTCCATAAGATCTGAGCCCTCATAGGAGAAAATGAAGTCATGAACTTCAAACTAGTTTCCTCAATCGGAGCACATAGAATTTGCTCTGGATACCTCCATGTCTCTCTTCCCTTCTTTCATGTCACCAACAAGTCTCATCATGGAACGGAAGGGCTTGCTGTGTATTGACCACAATATCCCAATACTTGCTTACGCTTACTCAGTTGAAGTTTTCTTGTTTCTGAGCCTCATAGAATTTTTTTTACATACCTCCATGGTAGTTGAGTAGTTTCTACTAGTTCAACAAAGCAAAAGTTGATCAAAATGCCTACAAAAACCATTAAACATGGCATACACATTATGTCTACCAGTTTCCTTTATCTACTAGGGTCCACTTTGGTGGCATATGGAGCTACAAAGTATCACAGATGGACCATGTCCCCAATAGCATCATGGTCGCTACTAGAGATGATTCTGTAGTTTGCAGTTGACCCAAAATTATAGACCCAAGATTGTTGCAGCTGCATACAACATTTCTATGTTCAGACGAGGTTGTTGCAAGACTACAACCCTCTTATTATGAAATTCTGCTTTAACGTAGAGGTCTTCAAGCCTAAAGGCCACTTTACACACAGCGACATCGCTAGCGATGTCGCTGGTGAAAGCACCCGTCCTCGTCGGTTGTGCGTCACGGGCAAATCGCTGCCTGTGGCGCACAATATCGTTAGTCCCCGTCACACATACCTGCCTAGCGACGTCGCTGTGGCCGGTAAACCGCCTCCTTTCTAAAGGGGCGGTTTGTGCGGCGTCACAGCGGCGTCACTAAGCGACCGCCCAATAGAAGCGGTGAGCGGCCGTAACATCCCGCCCACCTCCTTCCTTCCTTATTGCCGGCAGCCGCAGGTACAATGTTGTTCCTCGTCCCTGTGGTGTCACACATAGCGATGTGTGCTGCTGCAGGAACGCCGAACAACCTGCGTCCAAAAGCAGCAAAGATATTTGAGATTAGAACGACGTGTCAACGATCAACGATATGGTGAGTATTTTTGATCGTTAACAGTCGTTCCTGCGTTTCACACGCAACAACGTCGCTAACGAGGCCGGATGTGCGTCACGAATTCCGTGACCCCAACGACATCTCGTTAGCGATGTCGTTGCATGTAAAGTGGCCTCTAGTCTAAGAAATTCATGTAGGATCCATATCACAATTTGTGGATATGCGACTTCTACATCTGTGCACAACAAAATTCTTTGTTTCCCAATTCAAGATATCACAAAGGGGCTACAACAATCCGGTAAAGGTTAATGGGTAGCACAATAATAAGGCAACAATTTTGAGATTCTTTAGTTTAATCCTCCAGCTTCTGGGTCATTTTAAAATGGAAATTTGCAAGAATATAGCCGTGTGGTTAATTTTACTAGGGCTAAAAGCAATCTCAGCCTGCCCTCCCTCTCCTCTGTTTAGTCTCTCCGTGCTGGGAAGTCTGGAGGTACCCAGTGGCGGGGATGTGGGGTAAGGAAAATGGGACACTTAAGGTTTGTCTAAATAGGCAAGACCCTCCTAAATCACGGCAGACGAGCCTGACATGGAGGATTATTTTGTTTAGTGAAACCAAAGAGGATCAGCAAGACATTAGGGCAAACTACCAGCGAACAACACACGTTAACTCCTTAACTGCTTAGCTGCCCACTTTGTAGGTACTTCAGGTGGCAAGTGTTTAAACAACAGTGAAATAATGTTTACTCTTGACTAAAGCCCCTCGGGCAAAACTTTGCGGTTGCATTGGGTGCTTTTGTTTAAAAAAATCTCCTTTGTAAAAATAAATACAGGAGCAGCTATACGGCCATAACTGCATTGGATGACCTGGGGTCTCATTAGAGGGGTGTAATGCTGATCCTGGTAACTGGTGGAAAAGCATTCAGAGAGAGTCCGGACTGACAAAGTCCTAACGAAGAGGACCTTGGCAGCTATAAAACTTACAGTCAAGGCCAAAAGTGTTGGTACTCTTGAAATTGTTCCAGAAAATGAAGAACTTCTTCCTCAAATTTATAGCAATTACACGTTTTGTTATACATATGTTTATTTCCTTTGTGTGTATTGGAACAACACAAACAAATTGCACATCATTTCACACATGGGCAAAAAAAAATTGGCACCTTTCCAATATTGTGGGTAAACAACTTTGTTTCAAGCATGTGATGTTCATTTAAACTCATCTGTGGCAAGTAACAGTTGTGGGCAATATGAAAATCACACCTGAAACCAGATAAAAAGGGGAGAGGTTGACTCAATGTTTGCATTGATTATCTGTGTGTTCCACACTAAGCATGGAGAACTGAAAGAGGAAAAGAAAACTGTCAGAGGACTTGAGAACCAAAATTATTGAAAAATATCAACAATCTCTAGATTACAAGTCCATCCCCAGAGGTCTTGGTGTTCCTTTGTCTACATACAGTGTGCAACATAATCAAAATGTTTACAATCCACGGCACTGTAGGTAATCTCCCTGAATGTTGGCGATAGAGAAAAATTGATGGAAGTTTAAATTGCAGGATAGTCCAGATGGTGGATAAGCAACCCCAATCAAGTTCTAAAGAATTTCAAGTTGTTCTGCAAGCTCAGGGTACATTACTGTCAGTGCAAACTATCTTTTGACATTAGAATGTAATTAAACGCTATGGCAGGAGATCTAGGAAGACCCCACTGCTGACACAAAGGCATAAAAAAATCTAGACTGCAGTTTACCAAAATGTACGTGAATAAGCCAGAATCCTTCTGGGAAAGCATCCTGTGGCAAATGAGACCAAGATAGAGCTTTTCGGTAAAACACATCATTCTACTGTTTACTGAAAATTGAATGAGGCCTAAAAGAAAAGAACAAGATACCTACAGTCAAATATGGTGGGGGCTCAAATATGTTTTAGGGTTGTTTTGCTACCTTTAGCATTGGTTTGTAATGTAGTGCCCAGTGTTAGAAAGCCAGTTTTGTGTCCTAGGTCATGAGTCTTCCAGCAGGACAATGACCTCAAACATACTTCAAGAAGCACCCAGCAATGGATGGAAACAAAGTGCTGGATAGTTCTGAAGTGGCAGCAATGAGTCTGGATCTAAATCCCATTGATCACCTGTAGAGATATCTTAAAATTGCTGTTGGGAGAAGGCGCCTTCAAATATAAGAGACCTGGAGCAGTTTGCAAAAGAAGAGTGGTCCAAAATTCCAGGTGGGAGGTGGAAGAAGCTTGTTGATGGTTATAGGAAGTGATTGAACGCAGTTATTTCTTCCAAAGGGTGAGCAACCGAATATTAGTTTTAGGGTGCCAACAATTTTGTCTGGCCCATTTTTGGAGTTTTCTCTAAAATTATGTCCAATTTACCTTTTTTCAGCTTTTTTTGTTTCCAATACACACAAAGGAAACAAACGTGTATAACAAAACGTGTAATTGTAATTATTTTCTGGAAGAAATATTTGATTTTATGGAACAATCTCAAGGGTGCCAACACTTTTTATTGGACATTTTTTAATACTACTGTATTGCACCAGCTAAACACCAGAGAACCTTGCAGAGGTGTAACAAAGCTTCTACATGGCTCCCTTTAGTAACATTCACTCCAGGCAGCAAACATAGTTTGGAAATACTTGAAATTTTGTATACTGGAATTGCAATGTAAGCAGTTGCATCTCTGGAAGCACATGGAGTGCTAAAACTTTGTATTGTAGAGCACTAGGTACTTCATGTGTATCAATGGTGCTCCTCAGAGGCATTTAATAGGACGCAACAAAAGTGCAGGAGATGAAAAGTTGGTAATGAAATATCTGCACCAGATTTCTGCTCCAAATTTGCATCTCCTGGCAAAGAAAACACACTGAAAGGATATCAAAATCATGCAGATTTGGTGCTGAAATTTATACACCATATTCCTGCACCAAATCTGCATCTCCTGGCAAAAAATTGCATCTATACCGCATCAAAAACGCATTGCGTTTTGATGTTTTTTTCTTCCAGAAGATGCAGATTTGCACAACATCTGCATCTCTTGACAACAAAATACGCGGTTTTCTGCCAAGAGATGCAGGTCTTATTGAACACACTTCACCTGAGGTGAGGTCACTAAGTTCAATTAGTTCGCCTGAGGTGAGTTTTCCTGCGGTCACAGGTGGGATATAGTATCGCCAGCTGTGACTGCATATAAACTAAGTGACATCGCAGCAGAATCTCAGTCAGTCTCTGCTTGCAGCCACAGTGGGCGGTCATGTTCTGAGCACTCGTGATTAGACTATAGGATATAGCAGAACTGGGATCGTTGTGTGACCTCATGTGGATTATGTTGAACCTGGGTGTTTTGTGGGTTAATAAATGGATGAAATGATTTTTTTTTGTATTTTATTTCACATAAAGGATTTTTTTCAGTGTTTGTGTTTATTTGCACTTGCAGATTAGTAATGGGGGGGTCTCATAGATGCCTCCCATTACTAATCTAGGGCTTAGTGGTAGCTGTGTGCATTAATTAACCCCTAATATTACCACGATTGCTATTGCACCAGGGCAATTGGGATGAGCTGGGTAAAGTGTCAGGATTGTTGTATGACAATTTAGGGGATCTGCAGACTACTATTTTTGGACTGGAGGGCCACAATAATGATCGGCCTCTCCAGCCTGAAAATACCAGCCTACAGATGTCAACTTTATCTTTGCTAGGTATCAAAATTGAGGGGGGTTCGCATTCTGTTTTAAAAAATGATTTATTTAAATAATTGAAAAAAGGCCGCATGGGGTCCCTCATATTTGATACACAGCCAAGATAAGCACATGGATGGGGGCTGCAGCCTGTAGTGGTATACCTTATCTGCGCTGGGTATCGATGGCCACTCACCATTTTATTTATTTACTTTTACACTTCACTCGGTTAGACAGACAGCTGCTGTGATGGCAACAAATCAGAGACGCCGGAACACTGGCAATCTGACTGCAGCCAATCACAGACACTGTCACAGATAGTGGGTGGGGGAAGCAGTGAATATGCATGAAGCCTAATGAGTGGACCTGGAAGTAGTGTTACAGTCATGCGGAGACTGGTAAGTATGTCCTGCTTTAACCATTTTGCCTCCTTTTTTTACAGGGATTTCCCTGGGCGATCACAGCCATGCCAATACTTGATATGGCTGTGATGGGGCTGGCATTGGATGTTTTCTACAATAAGGTAAATGGAAACAGTTACCGAACAAAGCCAAACTTTGTCGATTTTTGACAAAAGTATTTTCACATAAAGACTTTTCTCCTTACCTTACAGTTTTGTGGCCTCAAACACATAAAGTTATGGGTCACTAAAGAGGAAGATCAACTTAAGCTTGTGGTGACACATTTTGCTCATTATTGCCTACTAAATTGGAGGTGGTAAATGGGAAGGCGGACCGTCTTTTGGACTGGATCCCTGGCTTGAGTACCACATATTGATACTTGTTAGTAGGTACATGCTGTCCTACTGGTGTTATCATTTCCTGGCCTAGTGCCAACTTCTGCCACCAATCTTTTTACAGAATATCGGCTACCATAATAGTGTCTGTATTTTGTGGACAGTCCAATAATCACATTACATTAGTAAATTTCCCATAATGCAGGTCTGTCACGTAGATGCCAGACATTTTGTGGGCTGATCCAGAATTTAGCACGTTAACACTTTAAGACCTACTGACATCACTAAGGCATTAAATGCCTCACACCTCAATGGAATGAGTAACCTCGAGAGTAATTTATAGGTTACATTCTTGAATGGATATAGCAGAGTGTCTGCTGGCGTTAGTGTGGGATATGTTTACATTTCCATTTTTTTTTAATATATTTCTTAGTGGGGTTTTTTTAATGTAGATTTTGAAGTGTATGAACCCCAAAATCCACATTAAGAAAAGTCTGTGTGAACATAGCCTTAAAGTTGAAGAACATCAATTTATATTACCATAATGCATCTGAAGGCCTGTTGAACCTGGGGATTTAGATATTCATGACCCAAAACAACCTTTTTTTCTAGCTTTTCATGGGTTAATAGCTCTAAGTCCTTGTGGGGCACAGGATGTCTGCTCCACGTCTCCGAAGGCCCCCAAAAACCAAGAGTGATTATGGAATCTAATCTCCAATGTCACTTCTCCCATGTAGTGGTTCTCCCATGAAACAAGAATCTAATTCCAGCTGAACATTCAGCCTGGTGTTTCACATCAGCCGTGTTTACCTTCCCCCGGCCGCAACTGCATCCAACGTATGCATTACATTTCAATACCATGTCAAGCCAATTAGCCCGCATTTGGCTGGACCACAATGATAGGGGAAGACGGCTCCAATGGATTCATTTTCACAAGGGTTCTGCACAATTGACAATAAGGCCGAAGGCTGCGCTTTTCAAAACACCAGATCGGGCAAAGTGAGAGTGTGCAAGACCCCAATGTGGCGTCTCATCTTACCAAGGCGAAATTTAAGCTATGACTGATTGGCTTGTTATTAGATGATGCTATCGCTCCTCTTCAATGGATATATCATGTATAGGAAAATTTCTCTATTTTTTTCTCTATAATATTACCTGGGATTATGTCCAGATTTAAAGGAATTGTTCACTTTCTTTCAAAAAATAAAATACTTTAATGTTCAAATGTCCACTGATATCCAGACAATAGCCTTGGTCCTGACAGCTCCAGTTTTGGTCCTGTGATTGACAATGGGAAAAGTTTCATGTTTCGGCATCAGAGCTATGGGTGAAAGAGGCTGGCAGAATGCTGATTCGAATATCTGAGCAAACCCCCCTCTTTGTCATGGCAAAAGCATAGACAGATGAGGGGGTTGCTGTTGAAGTTTAGAGTTGGTGTGAATTGATTCTCAGAACCCAGTCTAGCAGCCATGTCAGAACTTTGTGGCCACTGGCCCAGAGCCATGAGAACTGCTTCCTACCCACCAGTATCCAGGACTTTTTTATTAGCGGGCGTGGCAGCATCATTATTACGGCATTCTGCATATGTCCAGTAGCCCCAGGCCAGGTAATCTAAAGAAGGGGTGTAGATGGGGTGGAGGTAAGACATGGTTCTCATTGCTCCAGTGACCACAGTCTACTGACCTGGCCCTTGGCATGGGTCATATGAATTGATTCGCACCAACTTCAAGCAGTTAACCAGCCGCCTTCATACATTACTCATTGTCCTGTTGTCCTGCGTTTTGTACAAGTTGGGATTGCCTGGACCTGGGATTGAGGGTGTTATTGAAAGATTGGTGAACATGTAGACAAGAGAACTAATCAACAGCAACAATGTAGCATGTAGTCAACCAAAGGGCCTTCTACTACCCATTTTGTTTCATGAGAAGAGAGGGTCACACCGTTGCCTGGATTTTCCCTATATCTTCTGGAATTGATGATGTCTACATAAATTCCAATTGAAGTTAGCACCCCTCCTCATTGATCATCATATTTTCCTTTATGGTGAAATCACTATTTTCTGAAATCGGATAAAGATGAAACTTCATCTGGCTTCTTTTATACCATAGCAAATTTCTAGTTTCGTGAAATGGTCTCAATAGTAGTGTAGTAGTGTATAGGAGACTGTACCTAGGGCGGCAGTTTGCTAGGGGCGACATAAAAAATGTTTATCTTTTCAAATACAAAGGAGGTAAAAAGATAAATATAAATCAAGAATAAAGGACTATAAAATATTATGAAATACTGAAGCTGAATTTTTTTTTTTCTAGTTTTAGATTTCGTTCCCACATCGAGCAGGGATAAAGTAGCTGCCATAGGTAAACACACAAGGACTCCGGGTTTCACACAAGTTGGAGGAATGTGAACTTGGAACCAGGACGGAGTTGTGAGATCCTCTCTGCGTGGGTGAGAAGGGCACCTCTCTACGTTTAACCCTTTGGCACATATCAGATTCACTCGTATTCCAGGGGGTTGTGGGGTAATCAAACATCACAATCCTGTTTTTCAGTGGTTTTAAGGAAATACACTCAGCCATAATCATGTCCTGTACAGGAAATATCTGGTTTTGAAGTCACATGTTCGAAAGTACGTGCTTTTAACCATTTGTGGTTGAAGGCTTCCATACCAAAGGGTACCTCATTATTCTGCCTCCCCAACTGGTCCTTCACCTAGTCCAATATCAGTGTTGAGCTGCATAATATGATTTGACTTATATGGTCTTTGTAAGCTCATCTGATAAATGAAATCCAGAAGGATTTTATCAGCTTGACCAAAACATGGCGACACAGGCCAAAACATTGCGAGTATGGCGGATTATAAGGTTTTTACTTTTGGCAGCTCCTTTGGTAACTCCTTTATTTTTGGTAAATCCTTGGTGAGTGCCATCATTACTTTTGATGGACCTTTTTGCACTGAGTGGATTTTTTGGTTTTACATAGACTTTGTCATTCTTATTGCCCTGAGACTCTTGCGGACAACCTGTTTCTTTAGTCCTCTCCTCTGTGCAGCTGCCATAATATTGTCTGAGGGCTAGTAAAAGACATTGGGGCCAAGTAATGGTTTGCAACCTTGTAAATTTCTTTTACAAATCCACCATTAATCTTCTCACCCCTGAACCTTAAAATGAGGATTCAGGTTAATCCCAATTTCCTTTACCTTCTGTACATTCAACATGGTGGGTCCCTTATCTAGGGGCACTCATTTTTCCATTATTCTGTTCTGTTATAGGAGGAGGAAAGCCAAATTCCTAGCAATCCCAGATCTGTCACACATTAGATACCAGCGTCACTGATAGACATTCTAGATTATAACGAGATGTGTCTGATTTTCATGTTGTCCATCATGGTTTCCATACTTTGTTTTTATTTGGATGAAAATTGCAAGGAAAGTTCCTAATGTAAAGCATGAAAAACCATAAAGCCACATAAAACATCAAAATGATAAACCAAATATATGTCCGAAAGTATCCAGTAAGTTTCAATTTGGTTTCGCAATGCTTTCCTTCCTTCCGGCAGGGAAAGGATTAACCGGATCGCTCATTCGCTCGCCCACTCATCCAGAAGCGGCCTCCCATGCCAATACAGGCTCACGTTCGGACAATCGCCAAACAAACACCTCATAACAAGGTCCTTGGAAAAGGGGCACGAAAACACTTGATAAGGAGTGTGGGAAAAAATCTGCTGCATTGATTATCAGAAAGTCTGCGGCTCTGGAACGGCCAGTGGCATTAGCTCACTTAGCTGAGAATGTCATCAGCACTGTTTGAGCACCGCGGTTAAAGACCTTGTGAAATATGAGAGGAATGCCATAGGGTCTCCCATTCACAGAGATAAGTGACGGGAAGGTGGCAGAGCTGGGGGCTGGGCGGACACTCATTACACACCTGTACTGCACTTTCACTCACAAAGTCAAAGGATAATGTTTGTATGGTGTCAATACATGTCCTCATGCAGGGAACGTACATGATCAATGAATTATGGGACCATAGTTTGCACCCTACATAGGCCGAGAACCTAAGAATGGCATTAAGTGTGTAAATAAAAATTCACCCCAACCATTAAGAACTTCTTACCACTCCTTGGCTGTAGGCTTGGTCATCAACCTGGGCATCTTCATTGGCTCCAACTTGAGACCACACTATTAAATCTATTGGATCACCTCATTATATGCTACTCTATGGATGACCGACCACAGTCTAATGGCCTCCATACACATTAGTGTAAAGTCAGTTGAACCAGCCTGTGAGGAGCTGGCTATGGATTAAAGACTATTGCACAATGAATGTAAAGTGGACTTTTTCCAGCATGGAACGGCGGTTATGTCAATCTTATTGTTTTTATTAGAGATTTGCTACTCTCAGTTTAAGATGCTCTTGAAGGAATGTTTCAGGGGCCTCCATTAAGCCATTCTTCTCCCTGTGACAGAATGTTAACCCTAGCATGTCTCCATGGACTTCATGGAGTAGGAATCATTGTCGTGCATCTAATGAGGGATTGTGTATCCTTGTTCATCTCTGCAGGGGATTCTCCAATACAGAAGTTTTCAGACTTTGCTTCTGGAACTTTCTGCATACTTTAACCTACATGTAGAACATGTTTATGGGTATGGGAGTGAGCACTTCTTGCCATCCAGGAGACTGATCTCAGGAGATAGTGAACAATAAGTCACATATTTGATTAGTGAGTTGGCGCTGTGACGTGGAGGAGTGAGGATCTGTGACTGCGGTCAGGTCCTGGTGCCCTTGGATGGACTATAGAGATTGGAGCTGATTATGTCGCGGGCGGGGAGGGCGCCGCTGCGCTCGCTAATGCTCGGGTCCGGCGCTGCTGCGACGGCTGCTCGGTGGCTCGAGCGGTGGGCCGGATCCGGGGACTCGGGTGGCGCTCCTTGTCCGTGAGTGAAAGGGGGTAGTTTGGTTTGGGGATTTGGTCCGTGACGCCACCCACGGGTTGTGGTGAGGTTGGGCACCACTGCTGCTGGTGACGGGGATCCCGGGAGCGATGATAGGGTGCAGCTAGGATGTCGTCCCCTCCGTGGGTAGGGGTTGGTGGTCCCGGGGCCCGGTGAGGTGTCTGGGAAGACAGGGTTGGCAGGGTGCAGGGTCGCCTGGACTGCGCAGCGCGGTGCCGGATGGCACGGTTGTACTCACTCAGCCACAAATGTACGCAAAGTCTCTGGTAAACCAAACGGCTGGATGGACGGGTCCTGCAGCTGGCTGCTGCAGTTTCTCCCGGACGGTTGGTGGTAGCTGCCCTTCCCTGCACCTGTGTGTATGTTCGGTCCCGATGGATTCCCACTGGTGACCCGCTCCCCAGCGTAGATATGTGCCGGAGGAGCCCTTTTGCCCGCAGGCTCTGGCCCTTGGAACTCTAGCTGTGGCGGTAGCTGTATTTCCTTTTGCTGGTTGGATGGTTGCCTTCAGTCGGGTCTTTGCTGTTAGGAAATCCCTGGGGTTCCGGTCACTGATGGATTTGACCTCTAATGGTGGCTCCAAGTCTGGTCGGGGTCCGCAGGCCCTGCCTGAGTGTGCTGGCTTCACTTCGCTTCCCGGTTCGGTACCGGTGGGCCACTGCCCGTCCCTGGTCCTACGGTTCCGCGTTGATTCGCCTCTCCTGCAGACGGCCACCACCATCTGCCAACCTTGCTCTTAGTGCCCGGGCCACACACCCGGACACGGTCAGTTTGCTCCTCCACTACTACTTCACTCTTCTCCTGACTCCTCCTGACTCCTACTGACTCCTACTGACTCCTACTCACTCCTACTGACTCCTACTGACTCCTACTCACTGACTTCCTTTAACCGCCTCCAGGACTGTGAACTCCTTAGTGGGTGGGGCCAACCGCTTGGCTCCACCTCACCTGGTGTGGACATCAGCCCCTGGAGGGAGGCAACAAGGATTTTGTGTCTGGCTGATGTGCCTGTCTCGGGATGGGGGTGTGTGTTGCAGTACCTGTGACGACATGGCTAGTCCAGGGCGCCACAATTACACATGTTATTATCATGGTATCCATTGTCTGGATGTGAGGATCTATCCTAAGGACTGTTGTTGCCGACTGAAGCTGGTTACACATACTCTATGGTACTAGTATATGTAATCTGGAGGATTATAGGCTGTGTCTGCAGACTATACTGGTGGGGGATACAGAAGCTGTGGACCACCAAAAATTGGGAGACAGTGGGTATCACCCTGTACGGTTCAGTGAAACTATAATCCCAGTTTGGGATCTTGTGGACTAGTGGCATCACATTGTGGCCATCTACCTGGAGTTGTAAGATTGTGAATGGAAGAAATAAAAATAATTGCATCTTTAACCTGCCTAGGTGATTAATACATCCCACAACCTCAGACCTTCACACTTCCAAAGATGGTGTGGCTGGCAGACTACTTACTGTACTGTAAATGGAGGCCGATTCTTTTGTACTTCCACGAGATACGCTCATTCTCCACATGGAGAACACGTCTACTCTTGGTTGAGCTCACTATGGCTGTGTATTGGGGGAATCACAAGAGATACCATAGGGTGTACATCAATTACCTACAATGTATGTACACATACAATAGCCATTAGCTGAATGCTTGTTTGACCAACAGTTTTTCCTCCTGTAAGGGAAATAAGTTGCAAGCAGACACATGTCTGATGGCAAATTTGCTAAAAAAGAAAGGATCGGACATGTTGAAGTCCAACATGCACAATCTTTTTTTCCAAAACATATGCCAAATTAATGTTACTCAAACTACTAATACATATTACATGCATAAATAAGTGTTCAATTTGTCTGCAGTGCCACCACTGGCAAAATGAAAGAACTACACCAATCTCATTGAAATCAAATGGCTGTCCTCTAATGCATAGACGTGCCAGGTCCTCCAGAGTCAGAGACACTTTTTGGAATTGTTCTGCATTCCATGCGTCCTGATTTAATCGATTTATTAACTCAAAATCTCTTATACGGCTAAACATAGAAATGTGTGACACCCCCGCTTACTCTCTCTTCTCACTTTCTCATTAAAACTTTATGACACATCTAATCTGAGAATTATTTACCATCCGTTTAATACAAACATCCTGCATCCTGCATAAGAAAACAAGATATATGATGGTACTAGGGCCTTATAAACACGTCCAGATGGTGTTTTCTCCAATACCGGATATTGATCATTTTTTCTGCTGCTGATATTAATATGGATCACAATCCAGTTTCCAATAGTAAATGTAAAAAATAGAACCCACGGGGAGATTTAATAATAGTAAAATATATTCACACACTTCCTTATTGCTGATAACACAGGATTTACGCTGTCTAAACATATCTCACTACTGCCACCTGTGGTCACTGCTGGTATTACTGAGGAGTGTTTCTGATAAAAGTGCAGTGAGGGGGGCCCAATGGTTGGATGATCTATACAGGGGTCCACAACCCACTTATAGTCATTGCTGATGGAAGGTGTGGGGCCACATATTTAGAACATTAGATATTTGGATTCTGGTGGGACCTCTGTTCTGCAGACAAAATATGTTGCCCATAATATACAGTACTGTGCAAAGGTTTTAGGGAAATGTGGAAAAAATGCTGCAATGTGAATTTTTTTTAGAAAAGAAAAGTGTACAAAATGCAAAGTAAATGAATCAAAGAGAAATCTAAGTCCTATCAATATTCGGTGACCGCTCTTTGCCTTCAAAACAGCATCATTTCTTCTAGGTAAACTTGCACAAAGTCAGGGATTCTGTAGGATTATAAAGATGGGTATGAGTTAGCAAATTATACCAAGATAGGTGATAACGATCATCATTTGTGAGGAATAGAAAAAATGTGTTTCACGTCAAAGGTCATAGACCAAGACAAGACTCAGAAAAGTATGAAGACAAGACAAGGTAGTTATAGTGCATCAATAAGGGCTCTACCAAGGAAAGATCTCAAAGCAGAATGTGTTTTCGATTAGTGATGAGAGAGGACTAAATTGCTGGGGTCCTTCAATCGAGCGGATTAGACGCTCAGATTCGAGTAACGAGTATAATGGAAGTCATTGGGACCCTCGATCATTTTTCTGGAAGATCCTAACAGGAAGGCTGGAAAATCACTGAAATGGATTGAAACAGCATGAGGAAGACACCTGAACACATCTCTGATTCCCAGGTCGCTGCTAGGAACTAAATAAATAATTTTAAAAAATGACGTGGAGTCCGCTCCATTTTTGATAACCTGCCAAGGTAAAGCAGACAGCAGGGAGCTGGTATTATCAACTCTCATCAGAACCGCTGGTACAACGCTATGCTCAGTGAGACCCGGCAGCTCTGATGAGAGTTGTTGTCACTACACAGCACCTATGAATAGCTGTACTTTACTGCCATTCTCAGTCGCTGGAGCTGCATTCGGTGAATGTGGACTAAAAAGGAGGAGCTTCGTAGGAAAATTTTTGATATTGGGGAACAATGCTTAGCACACGGTCCTCTAGTATATAGTGTGGGTGAGTTTATTCAAATTAAATATTTTTGTGTGTTTTTATTTCTTTTCACTTACTGGGTTAGTAATGGGGAAGTCTGATAGATGACTCTCCACTACTAAATCCTGGGCTTGATGCCAACTGTCACTATACTGTTGACATCAACCCCAAAAAAATAAGACCCCAATTGCTACCCCACCAGGGCAATCAGGAAGAGTCGAGTAAAGCGAAAATTATTGGCGCATCTTATTGATGCACAAATTCTGGGGTGGCTGTGGGCTGATATTTTTACACTGGTAATGGCAAAGTAACAATGGACCTTCCTAGGATGATAATATAAGCCATCAGCTGTCTGCTTTACCTTGGCAGGTTATCAAAAATATGGTGGACGCCATGACATTTTTTTTAAATTATTTATTTATTAGGTTAATCAAGGCTATAAACACCTTTTATTGCAACATGAAAGGCTCTAAAGGGTGCAAGTATACAAACTCTGCTGTAACCTAAGCTCTCCCTACTACACCAACTTTCCCTGAACTGCTTCTAGAGGACAGTGTGCTGAGCATCGTACCCCCAGGCCTGATATAAGACCCAATGACGCGATGTGGCCAGCCAATCACAGTAATGACAGTGGTCAACATAGCTAAGGTATTATCATGTATGGCAAGCAATGTCTGCATATTGATTGGCTGTCTAAGGCTATGTGCCCACGGGGACAGTGTCCTGCGGATATATCCGCAGGACATTCCGCAGGAGCTCCCAGAAATCCGCAGCACAACTTTGTCTGTTTACATGCTGCGGATGTGCTGTGGAATGTCCTGCAGATATGCTGGGGGCATTCTGCATTGAAGATACAGTACCATGGCTTTGGCACTGCATCCTCAATGCAGAACAAGTGCTGAGTGATTGGGGCGTTCATATTTACCTCCATCACACAGCACTTCACTCTCCGTCTCCGGCCGTGTTTGCACTGTGCAGTAGAAGGTGGGCGGGCCTGAACTAGGTCCGGCTGTCACATGACCGGAGCTCGTGCAGGCCCCGCCCACATCCTCCTTCCTGTACCTGGCTCTACTGCGCTCCTCTGCACCGGTGGAAGTGTCTGCTATCAAGGCAGGTAAGTATGGGATCCTGTGGAGAAATCCGCAGGAATAATTCACATGCTGCAGATTTTTCCACAGGGAAACTTGCATTATTTCCGCTGCGGAAAAAAATGCAGCATGGGCACAGCAGTTCCAAAATGCCATAGAAATGGCTGGGGACTCGCTGTACTGCGGATTTTTGAAAAATCCGTGGAATTTCCACGAAAAAATCGCGGCAAATTCCGAAAAGTTTCCGCAGTGTGGGCACATAGCTTAACAGCTGACAAACATGTGGGGCAGTGATTTGAGCATGAATGTACCCAAGCACTCTAATGCTCAATCGAATATCGAGCAGTGCTGAGCACACTTGCTCTTCACTAGATTCAAGATGTTCTGTTCAAGATCTTTTGAAGAAGCACCCAGAAATGGGTGACATTGAGAACCATAATGCAGTGGTCAGACAATGAAAATTAGTACAATCAGATGAAAGATACTGAGGTCAACAGTGCCATGAACTCACCGAGCAGTGAATATTAACTACAGCCATCAAATGTTTGGAGAAGTCTGGCCAAAGGTGGTATTCAAGGAAGACATGGAAACTGTCACATGTCACAGGACAGGCTCAGGATTAGCATTCTCATTTACCATCTGAGACCATGCACATTTAAACGTTACTTTTTCCTTTTGGCATTTAAGGGTTAATCCCTTCCCTTGTTCAGCAGTAGATTTGCTCAGTTGTCCTCAGTTGAGCACTTCCGGGCTGTATTTAATCTCTCAGATTCCTGGAGAGGTTTCTGGTTATTGTGTTTGGTTAGGAGCTAGCTAGGGAGCAGAGAGGACATGTTCTTGCTTCTGCTGTGATTGTTGGGCCATGTTGGAGGCTCGAACTTGACTACCTTTAAGTCTACCGTTGGGATAAGGTACAGCACATGGACCCCAGTCTTAGGGTCAGCCAAGAAGACCCTGTGCAATCCTTGTCTCCCCATTACATAACAGAAACATGTCTAGATGTTCAACTGTGCCCAATAACGTAGGAATTGTGGTGCAGAATAATGGCAACAGGTGACCTGGACTGTTGAGTTCAAATGCTGAAAAATAGCTCCGCTATTTCTACCAGTCCCATAGCCCTGCTCCCAGTTTCCAGAGCCTCATTCTTGGGATCTCTGGGAGTCTTAGGGGTTGGATGTTCTTATTGATTGGACCACCACCAATCAGTAAGTTGGACCCCATCCTATGGATAGGGAATAATGTCATAGTTCCATAAATCCAAAAAGTTCAACCTTCCTTCATATTTTGGTAATATTAAATTACTTTTATATATTGGTGTTATCTATATCCATGGTCCGCCAATATCTGATCCTGAGAGCTGATTTTACGAAGCAGGTAAATCCTTCTACTCGTTCTCAGTTGTTGCAGATTGATTCTCGGTTTCCGAGACATCACACGAGGGCTCAGGTTTTATGATGCTTTATGTTTGCATTTCCACAGAATGTTACATGAGTGTTTGTACATTGTAATTGTTTTTTCCCTACGTTGTTTCTAGTAAAACATAATCTACTGTATCAGGAAATGGTGAGAATAATGAAGACTCATAAGGCTGCAGAGCGAGTCGGCGGCCTGATATTATACAAAGGGGATTTCCAAATGTATGTAAATTAGGAGGAATCAGTTCTGTAACTTTCCTCACTATTTATGTTACGGGGTATGATGTTATGACAGGACAGGGGCCCTCAGACTTGAGATCCTGCACTGTCCCTTATCTTGGAGGTAGACTTGATGGTAGCCAGGTTCGAGCCCCCAGCGTGACCCTAACTCCTGATCTTACTCCCGCTCTCCCACACCCTTGGGGTGGGCCGAAAAAACACAATGACAAAACCCCACAAAATGACACAGACAAGGGGAGAATGGAAACTCGTACATACCACACTCAAAATACACAGGAGAGAAAATATGTGTACTGGGAAAACAACAAAAAAGGGAAGGAAGTAACACACAACTTGGGAAAACTCACACCACTAAGCAGAGCAACACGGATCACCATAAACAGAAAAATCACTAAGACCGATATCGCTGGAGCTTATGCTCAAGCTATCACAGCACATACTGGAAGGAAGCCAGGCTTTAAATAAGCAGGAGACAGCTGCACGTGGTAATTAGCAACCTGAGCTCTTAGGTCCTGCTTACAAGTCTTCAGGAATTAACTCCTGCAGAGCTAAAGACCAATGAACCTGAACCAGCCGACACCCGGCTCTGGCTGAGCACTCCAGAAGCCTCAGGGTGCTTGCCATACTCTGTGGTGTGAACAGAGTCTGACGACGCTGTGCCAGTAGGTGTGTACAGAGCCGAACATCGCATGACAATTTCTCAGACCTCTGAATGCTGTCAAAATGGAGGGATTGTCTTTTTTTATTTCTGCTACTGGACCTGTCACTTTTTATAAATATGTAATTCTTTTACCTGATGTAAATGCTGCTGTTCTCCTGAATCCGGCGCTGTTTTCTTTTTTCCTTGCTCCTTTCCGCTCCTCAGATGTGGCCCCATATTCCCTGTATATAGATTTAGTCTGCTTACACAATTAGGTGTGGTGTTCAATAATGAGTCCACAGAGAATAGTTGCAGACCACACCCACTTGGCTAAAAGAACTAGAATTATTTACAAGGAAGGAGGGGCAATATCTCAGGAATGGAGAGGAGCAGGACAAAAAGAAAAACAGTGCCGGATTCAGGAGAACAGCGGCATTTAAAAAAAAGTATAAAAAACTATACGTATTTATTGAAAGTGACAGGTTCTCTTTTAGAGGCTGCAAATGCTCCACAGTTAATATCACTGGAGCTCTGAGTTAATACCTAACTCATTGATTTTCATTAAGCTTCTTGCTCTGAACAGGAAAGATAACTAAACTCTTACCCATTTACTGAGGCTGGAATTCAGGCTCATTAGTGATGGGTGTAAATGACAGCAGCCGATAGATCATAAAATCTGAAGGGTGACTTTCATAAAGCAAAAAACAGCGCCACACCTGTCCAAAGGGTGTAAGTGGCAAGGTAGAAACCGAGCTACACATTTTAAGGATTCATATATAGGTAGACCTAGTAGTTTTCACAGCTGAGGTTTTGCTACATTTGTATCTAGGCTTAACAATCCTGTTTCAGTACAAGTCAGCAACGCAAATCTTCCTCCTCGGTGCAGGTAAAATGTAACTACATGGAGATAAATACACTGCTGTAATATTACGTCTGTGCCTGAATACTTTCATTCACTGACAGCAAACAGTGATCTTACGTATGAATTGACATAGGGCACATAGGGCTATATTTATTATATTGTTCACTTCAGTTTTCTCAACTTTTCTGTGGCATATTTCCCATGAATGTCACTTTTCCGTGCCCCAGAAAATGGCCTTAGTTCTATGAAGGCTGAAGCTGGGATCATATGGGGCTAATGTAAGACAATAATGGACCGTTTTATAGTATGTCCAGAACCACCATGACCCAATTTACTGCAAACGGTTTTAGATCAGTGCAACTTTTGTCCACCAAAAGCTAACTTTAAAAGGCAAAGTGAGTGTGTAACATACTGTGTGGGGACACTCGAGGAACTGTGGGAACATCGTATTGTGTAAGGGGCACTGTGGAGGCATAATACTGTGCAGAGATACTGTGGGGAAACTGTGGAGGCATCATACTGTGTGAGGGGCACTGTGGGGGCATTATACTGCATGGGAGTATTTTAGGACATTATATTGTGTGGGGGCACTGTGGGGGCATGATACTGTGTGAGGGAACTGTAGGGGCATCATACTGTGTGTGTGAAACTGTGTGGATATCATACTGTGTAGGGGAACTATGTGAGCATGATACTGTGCAAAGATTATGTGGGGAAACTGTGGAGTAGGTACTGTGGGGGCATGATACTGTGTGGCCATACTGTGGAGGCATCATACTGTGTGAGGGGCACTATGGGGGCATTATACTGTGTGGAGAGCACTGTGGGGGCATGACACTGTGCAGATATACTGTGTGGGCATTATACTGTGCGGTGATAGATTATGGGACCATTATAGTTTTTGGAAACACTATGGGGGAATAATTGTGTGTTGGGACATTAGCTGCATCACTATGTATGGGGGCACTGTGGGGACATTTTACTGTGTGGGTACCATGGAGGCACTGTGGGGGCATAGTATTGTTTAGTGATAGATTGTGGGGCCTTCATACATTTTGGAAAAACTGTGTGGGAATTATTGTGTATTGGGTCATTAGATGTATCCTACTGTGTGGGGGGCACTGTTGCGGAATGATACTGTGTGGGGTTACTGTGGAGGAACTGTGGGGGCATCCTACTGTTTGGCAGCTCTATGGAGGCGTCATACTGTGGGGGGGCACTATGGAGGCATCATACTGTGCGGGGGGTATTGTGACGGTATCATACCATGTGGGAGTTTTGAGGCATTATGTGGGCATCATATTGTGTAGTGGTAGATTGTGATGTACTGTTTGCAGTCACCATACTGTCTGGGGACAACGTGGAGTCATCATATTATATAGGGGGCACTGGGAAGGCATCTTACTGTATCGGGACACTGTGGAGGCACTGTGCAGGCACCATAATCTATAGGTGGCACTCTATTGGCAACATACTATGTGGAGACACTGTGGAGGATCGTAATGTGTAAAAATAAGCTGGACTTCTTTAAGACACTGTTTTTTCTAGGGTGATAGTGTTTCAGCATATTAAGGAGTAAAGGCCCCATCACACACAGAGATAAACCTTTGGCAGATCTGTGGTTGCAGTGAAATTATGGACATATTGTTCCATTTGTACACGGCCACAAACCTGGCACTGATTGTCCACAATTTCACTGCAACCACAGATCTACCACAGATCTACCACAGATCTACCACAGATCTACCACAGATCTACCACAGATCTACCACAGATCTACCACAGATCTACCACAGATCTGTGACGCCCTGGACAAGCCAGGGGTCACAGGTAATGACATCACCACACCCTACACCCCGGTTAGGCACATCAAAGCTAGACCCAAAAATCCTTGTTGCCTTCCTCCAGGGGCTGATGTTCACACCAGGTGGTGGGCCAGGCGGTTGGTCCCGCCCACCGAGGAGTTCACAGTCCTGGAGGCGGGAAAACCAGGCAGTCTGAGGGAAGTTAGAGTTTGGAGAGGAGAGAGAGGAGTTTGAGAGGTGAAAGTGGAAGGAGGAAAGTGACAGTTTAAGAGCCTGAAGTTGGTCCGGGTGTGTGCCCCGGACAGAGACAGCAAGGTTAGCAGACGGCGGTGACCGTCTGCAGGAGTGGCCTATCGGAGTTGCCGTAAGGACCGTGGACGGGCGGTGGCCCGGCGGTACCGGACCGGTACACAAGGAGAAGCCAGCACCATTGGCAGGGGCCTTTCGGATCCCAGCAAGGCTTGGAGTCGCCGTGAATTTGCCAAATCCGTCAGTGAAGGGGACCTCCGGGTTTCCAAACAACTAAGTCCCGATTGAAGGCAACAGTCCAACAGTATGAGAGAGACACCGCCACCGCCAAGGCACCAGTTTCTCAGGGCCAGCGCCTGCGGGCAAAGAGGGGCTCCTTCGGCCCATATCCAAGCCGGGGAGCGGGTTACCGGTGGGAACCCATTGGAACCAACAGAAATACTAGGTGCAGGGAAAGAGACAGTCACTGTTAACTACCGGGGAAAAGCAACAGCAGCCATCCGTGGGAACCGTCTTTCCAGCCGTGTGTTTTACCGAGAACTGTGTCATCGTCTCAGGCTGAGTGAGTACCACCGTGCTGTGCGGCACAGCGCTGCCCCCGTGACCCTGCACCTCACCAGGCCCCGCAACCCGCCTGCCATCATCCACTACCCCATCACCGGGCCTCGGGACAACCAACCCCCTACCCACGGAGGGGAGAAATAACAACTCAGCTGCTCCCTGTCACCGCTCCCGGGATCCCCGTCCAGAGCAGCGGTGGTGTCCACACAATCACCACAACCGTGGGTGGCGTCACGGTCAATATCTCCAAAACCAAAACCATTCCCCTTTTCACTCACGAGCGAGGAGCGCCGCTCGAGTCCCCGGGATCTGGCCCATCGCTCGAGCCACCGAGCAGCAGCGGCCGCAGCAGCAGCGGCAGCCAGACCCGAGCAGTGGGAGAGCACGGCGTCCCCTCCTCCGCCCGCGACAACTTGGCGTCACGAACAGGATCTTACCGCTCTGCTGTCTGGTAGAGGTGCGCCTTGTTACCGCCGCAGGTGTCCGGCCGGAAAATTCCAGAAGCCGCCATCTTTGGCGCGAAAAGTTCCCGCTCGAGCGTCTCTTCGAGTAGTGGAGGCGCGAAGGCCAAAATCCCGCCCCGATAGAGGAGGAGCCGGAAAGAGGCTAAGGGGGACGAAATGGTGACTGGGTGCATGTAGCCGCGGCTATAAAAGCAGAGACGCCAGGACTCTGCAGCAATACTGGGTTCCTGGAAGGCTTGATTGCCAAGATGCACAGTCCGACCGCCAACGAGGATGCTCCCGCACCCGGCACGGCGATGTGGCTGAGAGACCGGACTGCCCCGTTGAATAACCGTCTGCAAGCCCATATGCAGCTCCTCCTAGAGGAGTGGGAGACTGACATGGCGGATGTGGTGGCTGCTATGTGGAGACGCGAGGTGGCAGAGGATTTGGAGGAGCGGGTAAGAGACCCACGGCCCTGTATTCCCGAGGGATCGGCCACTGAGGCTGAGGAGCCCGGCCTGCATCCGCTCACCCTGCCTCTCTCCCCGCTACCTGTGTTAGCTGCTGCCGCCCCGCCACTAGGCCCGCTACCTGCCCAACCGGTAGCGATACCCTGCCAATCCGCCCCGGCGGACCAACCGGCTGCAGACGCTCAGGACGTCCCTGAATCACTCCCGGGGGAACCGCTAGAACCACGGCCCCTTAATAGAAATGTGCCAGAAGTCCCGGCAGTGATTGCGCCAGACCCCGAGCCCGGGACCGTGGCATGGATGAAGGCCCGGGTGATTGAATTCCACCAACGTCAACAGGATCAGATCTTCCGGATGATGGAGCAGTGGACCAACGAGGTGGAGATGCTGATTGCAACTGCCCCGATGTACGGGAGGGGAACAGATGTAACAGAGCCGACCGGTGACCCACGTCCCTATGTCCTACCAGGACCGGCCACTGCGGCTGAGGGGCCCGGCCTAGTCTCGATCTATGCATCACCCTTGCCGTTACATATGGGCCGCCTCAGTGTAAACTCGCCTGACCTACTACCCCGTGCTACTGCAGAAGGATCTGATGTGCTGGATGCTGGAGGCCAGGAAGCTGCGGCAGCTGGCGGCAACCTGCCTGACGCGGATGCAAGTGATGGTGACTCTAGCGACTCCAGCTCTGGTGCTGAAGCCGCCCTTGAAGGTGAGGAGCCAAGTGAGCGTCTCCGCTATGTGGGGGAACCGGTAGTTTATTACACCGCGCGTAATGGTGGGAATGGATACCGGGCGCCCATGTCACAGCAAGCCTGTCACTGCATGTTTGATATGCTGGTGGCAGAGGACCCAGCAGACACAGAAGAGTCACAATGAGGGCAGCGGAGCACCGTTGTCACCGTCCCCGTTGGGACCACCAGTCTGTGTTTAAAAGTTGTGCAAGTTTGAAAATGAAAATGATTAACCGAAGTTAACCTGATTGTCTGCTTGATTGAACCGGTCGTTGCCGGCACCGTAGTCCCCGTGGGGACCCTTCAAACAGTTGCATAAAGAACTCTTTATGAACAGGCCCGAGAACTTGCAGGGCAACCACAAACTTGTGGGATGTAAATAATGTTGTTGTTGCAGCTTCCACCGTTGCCGCCTCCGGAGAGGCAGATTGGAGGAAGGGCCCGCAGTGGAGCAGGCTGGGGCCCAGCCACCACAGGAACCGGTGGCAATCCTCTGGGGGTTCTAGGGGCTTCCCATGGACGTGGGTCCCCTGGAAAGGACAGATCCCGCTCGGGTAACTTGGTGCAGGACTGGGGTCAAGGGGTGCTGCCTGTTTTCTTAGGGGCAGCATCAGGGCCAGGTTACTTGGGTGGGTGAGAGCGGAAGCCGTAACCGTTTGAAACCGTTGAAACCGTTTAACTAAGAGTGCCTCCCGTTGTGGGAAGATGTTGTTTTAATTGTAAGTGTGTTACCGTTTTACATTTTTATATTTTTACAGTTAAAAAGAAAAATAAAACCGGTGTTGGACGGGCAGCCCGCAGACGGTCTGCATTTTGCTAAGGGGGAATGTGACGCCCTGGACAAGCCAGGGGTCACAGGTAATGACATCACCACACCTTACACCCCGGTTAGGCACATCAAAGCTAGACCCAAAAATCCTTGTTGCCTTCCTCCAGGGGCTGATGTTCACACCAGGGGGTGGGCCAGGCGGTTGGTCCCACCCACCGAGGAGTTAACAGTCCTTGAGGCGGGAAAACCAGGCAGTCTGAGGGAAGTTAGAGTTTGGAGAGGCGAGAGAGGCGTTTGAGAGGTGAAAGTGGAAGGAGGAAAGTGACAGCTTAAGAGCCTGAAGTTGGTCCGGGTGTGTGCCCCGGACAGAGACAGCAAGGTTAGCAGACGGTGGTGACCGTCTGCAGGAGTGGCCTATTGGAGTTGCCGTAAGGACCGTGAACGGGCGGTGGCCCAGCGGTACCGGACCGGTACACAAGGAGAAGCCAGCACCATTGGCAGGGGCCTTTCGGATCCCGGCAAGGCTTGGAGTCGCCGTGAATTTGCCAAATCCGTCAGTGAAGGGGACCTCCGGGTTTCCGAACAACTAAGTCCCGATTGAAGGCAACAGTCCAACCGTATGAGAGAGACACCGCCACCGCCAAGGCACCAGTTTCTCAGGGCCAGCGCCTGCGGGCAAAGAGGGGTTCCTCCGGCCCATATCCAAGCCGGGGAGCGGGTTACCGGTGGGAACCCATTGGAACCAACAGAAGTACTAGGTGCAGGGAAAGAGACAGTCACCGTTAACTACCGGGGAAAAGCAACAGCAGCCGTCCGTGGGAACCATCTTTCCAGCCGTGTGTTTTACCGAGAACTGTGTCATCGTCTCAGGCTGAGTGAGTACCACCGTGCCGTGCGGCACAGCGCTGCCCCCGTGACCCTGCACCTCACCAGGCCCCGCAACCCGCCTGCCATCATCCCCTACCCCATCACCGGGCCCCGGGACAACCAACCCCCTACCCACGGAGGGGAGAAATAACAACTCAGCTGCTCCCTGTCACCGCTCCCGGGATCCCCGTCCAGAGCAGCGGTGCTATCCACACAATCACCACAACCGTGGGTGGCGTCACGGACAATATCTCCAAAACCAAAACCATTCCCCTTTTCACTCACGGGCGAGGAGCGCAGCTCGAGTCCCCGGGATCCGGCCCATCGCTCAAGCCACCGAGCAGCAGCGGCCGCAGCAGCAGCGGCAGCCGGACCCGAGCAGTGGGAGAGCGCGGCGTCCCCTCCTCCGCCCGCGACAGATCTACCACAGATTTATCTCTGTGTGTGACAGGGCCTTAAGTGTGGAAATCTATACCAATCATACTAAAGGTAAATTAGACAGAAATAGTAAATCCCATTGTATATTAGGTTTTTAACTCTGTTCTGCGTCGCCTTATTTCCTTACACCCAGTCACCTCCTTGCGGTCTGGGTGCTGCTATATTGGTCTCGTATAAGCCGAGCTCAAGCAAACTCTTCTATTAAAAGTATCTGTACAAACCTGGTCAAATATTAGTCAGAACGCTGGTTCCAGTGGAAAAAGGAACATGAGAAATGTAACAAGCGGTCGTTAACCGGACACGAGGGGTTAAGCCCGCTAGAGAGCAGATTTGATTTATGTGTCTGATTGGGTGTTTGCCTTCGCCAGGCATCAGATTTGGGTAGGGTCCCTGTTGACACTTTCTATTTGTCTTTAGGTAAACTTTAAACTCCACAGTTCACCTCTGGCTCCCTGGGAAGGCCATGGCGGCTGCAAAATGTGCTTCTTCCCACCTACGTCAGGAGGTTAGTGAGTACCTGCCAAGTGACCCTGGGTCAGCATGTGATACTGGCCTGTTACATTTGGGGCAGAGACCAGCTGCATGAGCTCAGGATTAACCCCTGATGAGCTGGCATACTGCTAACAGATAAGACTTACAAAACATACTGATGACAATAGTTCTCTTTTAGATTTTGTGCAAATTTCTACACGTCCTTGAGTTTCCTTCCTACCAGTAACTTAAAGGGAACCTGCCTGCACATATTTACACATAGAATTATTGGTATGGCTGTATAGGTGTGTGTCTCCCAATAATAATGTCACCTTTTTTGTAGAGATCCTATGTACTAACCATGAGTAATCTAGAGTAGAAGCTATATGCAAATTGGGCTGGAGTTTTCACTGGGAGGCGTGACAATGCATTTGCACTTCCTCTGTTGACATGTGACGCTCTGGCCTATTAGGTCGTCGCAGGGTATTGTGCAATCTGTCCTTCTGCACAGTATCCACCTCCTCCTTGGTTACGGGTCCCTGACCTTTGGTGTTGCCAAGAACAAGCTAAACAAAATCCTAGGAACACTCTGCACCACACCCACCAGACACACCAGTGAACGGCCTGAAGGGAATAGGGTCGTCCACTTGGGGAGTTGGTTAAGGGGAGGTCAGGAGTGTCAGGAGCAGTTCAGTTGAGTAGTGACTCTCGAGAGGAGAGGTCAGGAGCTGGGCTCCTTGGTACTACTAGGTGGCAGACGTTGGTCTGGGGATGGTAGGAGCTGGACCCCGGTCGCAGGGGATCGTGACAAGGGGCACGGACTGTCGAGGAGGACAGCCGGCGGCCTTGTGCCATCACCGGGCAGGAGCCAGGGCACGACGGGGTACGTGGACCCTAGGTCAGGAAGTAGCTTCAGGCGTTCTGGCAATTTACCCGACGAGGACGGAGCCTTCAAGATCCGTTCTCCAGCCGCTCCAAAATCGGAGTACTAGCGCAACGAGGGGGATAGGGCTTTCCCACTACATAGTTCAAAAAATCCCAAGCGTGAACCCTGAGAGCAAGCTTTAGCCACACTGGTGAGCGAGACCCAACTAGTTTTATGCTAAAGGGACCAGTCAGAAGAAAAGGTGCTAAGGAAAAGGTCACAGGCTAACAGGCAACACCAATGGGCACGGGATCCAGGCGTGCTCCCTCCAAGTGGCAGCGGTGTCAAGAACTTTGGTTTACCACAGTTGTCGATGTCAGCGTTATTGGACTGAGTCAGTACATAAGTGACCCTTACCGTCCCAACGGCACCTCCCCGTTGCCCTCATCGAGTCCCGGGGCATTCCCCCTACCTGTGGAGGGGTTAAACACCAGGCTGCCCCCACCATACCACCGGGTACTTCCAATTGCAGTGGTGGTACTCCACCTTACCACACACCACGGGTGGCGTCACGAACTTTCCACATCCTCCCTTGTAAATATTACCCCCTTTTTTATTCCGAGTGGCCGCGCGACCCTGACCCCCGGGTCCAGAGATCCCTCGAGCCACCGCGAATCCAGATCCGAGCAGCCTGGCTGCTGACGCGGGGGCGGCACAGACACACCCTTATGCACTTCCTGCCTGATTTGCATAGGACCTCTACACAGATTTCTCGTTACTGGCATTTTGGATCTCCACAATATAGGTGTCATTTTTATAAGTGTAAATGCACCTATACAACCATACTGTTACTTCCATATGTAAAAGATTCCCTTTAATTCCTCCTGTCGTAGGTATCTCTCCTCTTTCTGCAATGGTTGTCACCCAACTTTTCCAATCTGCTGATATTCCTTATTATAAAATAACACCTCCTTTCCTTAAAGTGGATGTTGGAATAACAGCCAAATTGATTGTTATTCATGCATACAATAGAAAGGTGTTGGTTCCTTGTGAACTTACACTGTATATCATTGTTTTTAAAGCCAATGGTTTAGTAAAGAAGCAGTATTTTAGTGGTGAGTGCCACGCTGTTCTTTGTTTATATGTTGGATTTAGTCAGCCGCTTCCATAAGGAGGACTTCTCATTAGGACAATTACAATACATATGTTGTCTTTATGAATATGTACATCATAAGACGGGGTTGTTGTTAATCACAACCTTTTTTATTAGCAAGAATTTATCAGCTAGTGTCCCTCACCTGCCAGCTTACTAGCCAGGGCTATTACAGGGTCTCAAGTATCCCAATCGGCGACAGGTACAGAGCCTGTTTAGGGACTGGCTAGGACTTTAGGGTACAGCTGCAGGTGAGTGAAGGAGGTGCCCCATCATCCCCCTCACTAGCGCTAGGGCCCAACATTGTTATAGTGTGCCCGGTGTACCCCTTGTTTTACTGAGTGTCATATTGAACTTTCATTTTTACCAATGACAATTTCCAGGTCTTGCATACAACATTGTCACAAGAAGCTCTAATGGTGGCTGGCTGGTGGATTATGTGTTCTAGGAGGGTAACAGAGAAAATAAGAAGTTTAGACAATCCTGTGCCCTTAAGAATTGGGTACTGGTTGTCCATCTGAAGGTTAGACCATGTAGTACCAAAAATGATATATTTTGTTTTTTGGACTTGTAATTTTCCAAAGACGTTAATAAGTTTACAAACCAAAACAAAAGTTGTCAAGTTTCGTCCTGACTTCCAGAAACTCAATACCACCAGAGTCAATTAATTCCCTCCATTGTATGACATTGGTAAGAGTTAAGTCCCTTTGCACCTGCACCAGATGAAACCAGATAAAGCAAAGCTCTCACTTCAATATAAGAGAGAAACCCACAGATTAGTTAAAAAAAAAGTTTAATTTACGAATCCACCGAACTGGACATCTGTCATCAAACATCTAATACGTAACTACTGAAAAAAGTAACCCTTTAATTATTCTCCTTGTTTTCCTTCCCTTCTTAGTTGTTATCAGTCTCTTTGAAGACGAGAGGAACGGACAGGTATATGTGAAGGCCCATTGTTCCCCGGGTGCGGGCAAGACATTGATGACCTCTCCCCCTCTCTCATCTCACTTAATAGTTCCCGTCTACTTCTTCTACAATGTCTGGGAATACAACAAGGCCCCGGGAATTTTACGTTTTGCAGCCAAAAAGAGTGCGCCATCCAAAATTAAGAAAAGAAAAATAAAACACGTCTTGTAAGCACTTGACTGAAGATACTTGGAGACTAGCTAAGTTATTTTTTTATGGTTTAGGAATAAAGAAAAAGTGGTAAGATCAGTGGCCTATAGAGAGGTGAGAAGGTAGAGAACAATTGTCATGTTGTTTCCTAGCGTCTTGCTCTTATGAATGAAGCTTAAGAAAAGATATCCTTGGCCACTTGTTAATAGTACACATCTTCTCCCAGGTCTCGCTCTATATAATGTTGTCTTATGAAATAGGGGCACTAAGACAAGGCACAATGCACTATATAAGATCTCAAGTCTCTGGCTTTTTCTTCTCACTCTGTGGGAATCTGGGTAAGCTGTCACATCGTTCTGAAGGATGGTCAATGTCTTATTCCAATGGTCCCTTATCAAGAAACCAAGCCGTGTTTATAAAATAGGCTAAAAAATTACTGGAGTTCAAAAAAAGGGACTTTTTTTCCACCAAATGTTTTTGTTATTGGAAGGAACATCAAAGGGTAAAATCATTTGGGCCAAGGAGAAATATTCGATCATTCCAAAGCATGGTCAATTTCTCATGCCCATTTCCAAGGAAGCATCATGTACGAGCAACAATTCTACCAAGGAATTCACCGAGTGCACTGAATTATTGGAATTTGTAGGAAAAGTTTTTCTTTTGGAACGACAAAGGATAATGTGCAGTTGCATTTTTCGATCTGCCATGGACTAATACAAAGGTGGATGAGGTAAGCTTCGCTCTACTTAATAAGGTTGGGTCAGTAACCATTCTTGGGTTTCATAAAATCATATTATGAAATTCCAAGTGTACAATCAAATGAGTTTTTTCAGGTTCCAGAAAATGTATTGTTAATCTCTGGGTGTATTAGTAGTTAGGAGATATAATATATTTTATAATATTTATGAACCCTCCTGGATTGTGCAGGAATTTCTTGAAAAAATGGTCTTTGCTCTGGGATCCTCCACAGCACATGCAAAATCTGTGTTGCAGTTATTGACCATGTCTGAAAGGAGCACTTTTCTGCTGCCGATCTCTACTCAATTAGATCAAGGCCAGGAGAGCACAAGATATGGAAACAGATGCTTGTAGTTCTCATGTTACTTCCCAGAAGATAGCAACCATGGAGATCAGGTGGCCCTGGTAATGGGTGTGGTGTGCTCCATGGCTGCAATATTAATGGATCAATCTCAGGCTAAGGGTTCACTCACATTATTATTACTTATTATTATAGTGCAATTAATTCCATGGCGCTTTACATATGAAAAAAGGTATACATAATAGGGACAAGCGTATACCACGGCTGAATGCTAGCTGATGTGAACGAGCCTTAATGCTAATACTCGTGCCCTCTCTGCTCTGGTTCACATTGTGGTTATGGAGAGATTCCTTTTGGTTGGAAGTTTTTATAGCAACACTCTCTGGCTGGCATTGTTACGGCACTGTTATTAGGTGCACTATTTGGCTAACACAGTTACTGGGTACATTGTTGTTTGTTTTTTTTTTTAAAGCAACAACCATCTCTGGCTGGCATTTATATCAGGGCCCTCATATGTGCCTGTTGTTGTCCTTGGGTACCTTCTGTTTGGCACTGTTCCTGGGGATACTCCTTGTTTGGCAATTTTCAGCAAAATTCTCTCATGTGGACCTCTTATGGGGGTCACCGTCTGAAGCTAGCACTAGGGGTGGACTTATCATTGGTGCAGCTAGGGGCCCAAGGGGTTGGGGGGGGGCATTTCTACCTGTAAAGCAGGTGGAATTGTGCGTTTTGGATGAACTACCAAACAATAAGGGGCCAATATATTGTTCTTACACAGGGGCCCTACTTTTCTGTCTGTGTCTGCCAGTGGCTAGCCCTATCATGGTTGAGCTGTTTATGAGGGTTTTATCTGGATGATAGTGTCTATAAAGACATTTTGGAATTGTTAGTGACACCCTGACATATTTTTTAGGGGTGTAACTAGTAAGCAGGGGTGGGACTTGTAAGTAAAAACCTTTTTGCTTGGTGTTTTGTACATTTATCCACTTCTAAAATCTGTAAAATTTACGTCACTTAGCTAAAGGGATTTTCTGTTTAGGCTCGTCCATAGAAACCACAAGTGGGCCACCCCATAATAACGAGGTCGGCAAGTGCAGATATGGGAGACGTAAACCAGATACATAAATCAAATATTCATGTTGCGGCTAAATCTCTCCATAATAAGCTGCAACAGACCTGTAACGATGCCGGACTCGAGCTGTGTCCCTGCCAGCCATGACACATCGTGATTCAGAGACCCTTCCTGGCTTGCCGGCCAGGTGACCATTAACCACTTATCTGCAGGGGTTGAGGCAGGGAAAAGTAAGGCACAATCCTCTGTATAACATCCTGCGGTGCGTGATTCATGATGAACCAGTGTTGGATTCATTTGTGGCACTGACACTTATTTTTAGCTTGTTTTTCTCCACTAATGGTTCCTTGGCAAGAGTTTACACCAACTTTTTTTTCACGTGTTTTTTAAGGTTTTACCTCTGCATAGCTACTTGCAATTTTATCTTCAGTTTTTCACATTAAAAGGCCGAAATAGGTATAATTGAATATTATTAAAAGAAACCTTTTTTTATTTGAAATCATCATCTTTGCTAGATTTTTTTCAAAACTTTAATTTGCAGTAAATCAATTCTCCGCAAATCTCACATATTATTATTATTATTTATTATTATAGCGCCATTTATTTTATGATACTTTACTTGTGAAAAAGAGCATACATAGATAAGTAAAATAATCGTGAACATTTCAAGGCACAGACTGGTACAGGAGGAGAAAAGACCCTGCCCGCGAGGGCTCACAGTCTACAAGGGATAGGTGAGGATACAGTAGGTGGGGGTAGAGATGGTCGTGCGGCACCATATCAGACTGAGGGTTATGGCAGGTTGTAGGCTTGTCAGAAAAGGTGGGTCTTCAGCTTCCTTTTGAAGGTTTTCAAGGTAGGCGAGAGTCTGATATGTTGTGGCAGAGATTTCCAGAGTATGTGGTAGGCACGGGAGAAATCTTGGATGTGATGGTAGGAAGAGGAGATGAGAGGGCAGAAGAGAAGGAGATGAGAGGGCAGTAGAGAAGGAGATGTGAAGATTGAAGGTTACGTGCGGGTAAGTATCGGGAGACTAATGCCGGCGTCACACGGTACGATATATCGGGCGATATGTCGTCGGGGTCACGTCGGTAGTGGCGCACATCCGGCATCATTAGACATATTGTACTGTGTGACACCTCAGAACGACTGTGAACGAGCAAAAATACTCACCTTATCATTGCTCGTTGACACGTCGTTTAATTTTTAAAAAGTCGGTCCTCCTTCTGTGCTCCGGTTGTTCATCGTTCCCGAGGCAGCACACATCGCTCCGTGTGACACCCCGGGAACGACGAACACAGCTTACCTGCATTCCACCCGCAATGCGGAAGGAAGTGGGCGGGATGTTACGTCCCGCTTATCTCCGTCCCTCCGCTTCTATTGGCCGGCCGCAGTGTGACGTCGCTGTGACGCCGAACGTCCCTCCCCCTTCAGGAAGAGGATGTTCGCCGCCCACAGCGAGGTCGCCCGGGAGGTAAGTACGTGTGTAGGGGTTCACGACGACTAATTGCCGGTGACGCACAAACGATGGGGGCGGGTACGATCGCTCGTGCGATCGCACAATAGATCGTCCCATGTAACGCCGGCATAAGTCACAGATGTATGGAGGAGACAGGTTGTGGATGGCTTTGTATGTTATGGTTAGTGTTTTGATTTGGAGTTGTTGGGCAATGGGAAACCAGTGAAGGGATTGGCAGAGGAGAGAGGTCGGGGAGTAGCAGGGGGACAGGTGGATTAGTTGGGCGGCATAGTTTAGAATAGATTGTAGGGGTGGAAGACGTACTGCAAAGCTTCATTTTGCCCTGAAAACACATGCATTGTATATAACACTTTCCAAGCTGTGTAATGCAATAATAAACCTTACTAATGTCCAAGTGACCAAAACATACATAGCTTTGGAAGCCGTTCTTCACTTCTGTGCTGTCACACACTATCTGTAATGTCTATTTAGTATTTAAAGGGAAACTTTCACGTGAAAAAATGCTATTAACCTGCAGATATAGAGTTAAGATGTCAGGTTATAGCAATCTGAAGATGCCCTATGCCTGCAATTCGAACCCTGCTGTTGAGAGGAAATTAACTTTTTACCCCCCAACAGCATTCAAGATTTGGTTATAGGGGCGGGTTTAGTGACCACTCTGTGTATCGAGTCCAGTGACCCCCACGCTGACTAAAAGCCTCCTCTGATGCTGAGGGGCAGTCAGTCAGTGAGGTAGGAGTGGTTATAGCTGGCATTTTTTATATACAAAATGGTGACTGAACCCCTGTCGGCACCATCCTGATGACTGAAATTCTAATGCTGCTGGTGGAAATATAGTTGTTTTCCTTCCTAAATAGCTATCCCCCCCCAAAATTTGGCAAAGCTTGTGAATTTGTATCTCAAATTATTTGATCATCACTAGTCTAACCTATACATTTGAGCGTTTTTCCTTGGAAGCATATGGATTTTTTTTCTCCTTATACTAAAACTTTGTGATATACTTAACCCTTGTCTGTTATCATGAGAAAAATCGCTAGTTGTACCAATCTGCATGGGGTCACATTGACCCCATTGTACCAGACAAGAGTCTATATCCTAAGTATTTTTGTAGAAAACATGAGGACTCATACAGGCACCAAGCAATAACCATGAATGCCTATGGCTCCGTTATTTAGAATGATAAAAACGGTGTGTCTTCTTCAATGATCCAATTTTTCTACCATAAGTTCTTCGGCTTTTTGTGCCATTTTTCTCTGGACACAATTCATGGTTTTCCCAGCATACATGTACCTATTTGGTGACTAATATCAAGCTGTTCACCCGGCAAACTTCAATATAAGGGATCCTTTCCCCAAATATTCAATTCCTCATAAAGTGGTGTTTATTTATATTTCTTTTTTACAGTACTGAACAACATTTCTAGAAACTGCTCAGGAGCAAGCCAAATCAGCTCCTTCTCTGAAGAAGAACCCCTACAAGCTTTGATGCCGGCCCAGCTTTCCTTCCTGTGCAGCTTGTTTTGCCAGCGCTTTGACTTTTTACTTTTGTTCCTATTTATTTAGATAAGGTAAGTTACTGGCAGTGGTGTACTAACACACGGGAATCAAGTGAGGTCTTGTCAGAACATTACTCGAAACTAAGGGAATGCTTAAGAAGAAGTTTCCGGGAACGTGTTACATGGTTTCCTTAGCTCGGCATATCTAGAAAGAAAAAATGGGGTGGTAACAACTTGAGGTTAATGGTTTTCAACATGAACAAATAAAAGTTTATAGATTTTAACCACTGGTATTGGCGTTTCCAAGCAATCTGTGGATGGCATCCAACTTTCCCTGCTTTTGGGGTAGTAGCATATAACTCTACGTCGGTAGAGTGGACCATCCAATCCATATCTACTCTACTAAAGTGTTACACCTTCACTAGATGAGACTCACACCTTCCACACACTTTTCCTGCAGACTTGCCCTATCTATGCCATGTTCCTGCTCCCTGGATGTGCCTTTGGATTCACAAGCCTTGCATGATGGCAGCTTGCATTCGAGAGATCATTGTTTTGCAAATAGTCTTGCGAGGCTTTGTCAACTCTACCAGGAGCCCAGGAGGTTTCACCTTCATATTGGGGGCTTCCTGGATGTACGGTATATTTCAGCGATGTTCAAAGAGAAGGATCGGCTCTGACAACCTTCAAGCCTTTATGTGTCACAAAGAGATTTTTGTAAGCAATGCTGACTGTCATAACGGCTTAAGGCTCTGTGGAAACTCCAGATTCTTCCCCTATGCCTTCTTACTTCTCTGATGTCTGTGATCAGTGCAGGAAGACTCGGGTGTCGACCCACAGACTTGTACTTCTTAAGCAGGCTAGCAAGAGTAAGGGGTGCTTCACACACAGCGAGCTCACTGCCGAGATCGCTGCTGAGTCACGCTTTTTATGACGCAGCAGTGACCTCATTAGCGATCTCGCTGCGTGTGACACTGAGCAGCGATCTGGTCCCTGCTGCGAGATCGCTGCTCGTTACACACAGCCCTGGTTCATTTTCTTCAAAGGCGCTCTCCCGCTGTGACACACAGATCGCTGTGTGTGACAGCGAGAGAGCGACAAATGAAGCGAGCAGGGAGCAGGAGCCGGCGTCTGACAGCTGAGGTAAGCTTGTAACCAAGATAAACATCGGGTAACCAAGGTGGTTACCCGATATTTACCTTAGTTACCAGCCTCTGCAGCTCTCACGCTGCCTGTGCTGCCGACTCCGGCTCTCTGCACATGTAGCTGCTGTACACATCGGGTTAATTAACCCGATGTGTACAGCAGCTAGGAGAGCAAGGAGCCAGCGCTAAGCAGTGTGCGCGGCTCCCTGCTCTCTGCACATGTAGCTGCATTACACATCGGGTTAATTAACCCGATGTGTACTGTAGCTAGGAGAGCAAGGAGCCAGCGCTCAGTGTGCGCGGCTCCCTGCTCCCTGCACACACAGCTAAGCGGTGTGCGCTGGTAACTAATGTAAACATCGGGTAACCATACCCGATGTTTACCTTAGTTACCAGTCTCCGCAGCTTCCAGACGGCGGCTCCGTGCAAACGCAGCGTCGCTTGCACGTCGCTGCTGCCTGGGGGCTGTTCACTGGTCGCTGGTGAGATCTGCCTGTTTGACAGCTCACCAGCGACCATGTAGGGATGCAGCAGCGATCCTGACCAGGTCAGATCGCTGGTCGGATCGCTGCTGCATCGCTAAGTGTGAAGGTACCCTTAATCTCTGCTGGCCTGCTTATTAATCTCCTTTAGTCACATGCTGTGGGGGACCCAGTCATATTCACTTCCTTCCTATATATACTGGCTGGACATTTCCATCAGTGCCGTCTATACTGGTCTAGAGAGGGGTTTGATATGGACTTACTGGTGGTTGGTGTGCATTTTTGTTGTAAAGGGTTGTGGGTTAACCCTTGCTATCCTTTTGTTGATACCCTGCTTCTCTTGCTTTTATCTTCAGTCTCTTACTGTTTGTTCCCGAGAGTTTGCAGTGTGTCTGAGTTTCTGTTTTCCCTGTTTGTCTTAATCTGTGTTTAAATCACACTCCTGCCCCTAGTGGGGAACTGATTAGGCCTGGTCAGGAGTAGAAAAAGGCATGAGACTCAGGCACCTCCACCATTAGGGGTGACCCTGAGGATAGGGATATCCTAAGGTCCCCTAGCATGAGGGACAGTATAAGAGCCCCTCGTTCCCCACAATCCTACAGTCACATTGTAACAAATTGTCAGACAAACAAAAGTAAAAATCTTTGGATCTCATGGATCCCTAGTTCAAGCTTAGGAGAAGAATGATGAAAACATATTTTTGTACACATACATTTTAAATGTCTTAACTCTCCTGCTTATCCCAGCTGAATAAAATGGCTGCTGGAAACATTTTGACCTTTCAGTAGCAAATTACAATGTTGAGTCTCCCCAGGAGAAATATCAATGTTCTTCTCCCACCGTGTCATTATAAAAATGACTAACTGCTTGTTGGCAAAACAATTTCGGTGTTCCAGTCAGTAAGTACATCTCAAACCTGAAAAACAAGGAAGAGACAACATGACAGAGTTCTGGAACATCTCAGGAGAAAGTAAAAGCTGCTAAGTCTAATAATTGGCAAAGGTTGGGTCTAAAATGAGCATTCCATTCAAAATATTTTTGGAGAATACTAAAAGTGTTAAAAAATATCAGCATTGACAGGTTACTGTCCTACTCCTGACACTGGTCTACCGGGTTGAGGTTGGTTTGGCATGAGAGGACAACCCCACCCTGGGCAGGATAGGTCCTTTAGGATACTGCTGCATGAATGGAAAACCTTAGCTTAGATGTTAGTAGAAGATGAAGGACACATCCTCCTTAGATACAAGTAGTATAAGAATTGAGAATATATCATTTAAGTCAACATAACTGATATTATAGAAATTGGATGGCCAGTGGTGAAACAACTTTATAGAATAGAAGACTAATCAAATATCTGTTGTCTATAACTTTGGTTTGAGTCTTGGGTACCAATTTTTTGGGTAATGATGATGAAACCAAGTAAAAAAGGAGCAAGTGCTGGCTGCTAACTCTGGATGTCTCATAGTAGTGTCGTTGGGTCAGGTTGAACAAGGCTGTGATTCCACCACCACGTTGCACAATTCTGCAGATAAGTTAATAAGCTTACGGCCTCAACTTAACTAAAGGGCCATTTACACGCTGCGACATCGCTAACGATATATCGTCGGGGTCACGGTGTTTGTGACGCACATCCGGCGTCGTTAGCGACATCGCAGCGTGTGACAGGCTGGAGCGACCGTAAACGATCACATAAGAGGCAAAAATCGTTTGTCTGTGAGAGGTCGTTTATTTAAGAAAAATCGTTGTCCGGTCAGTAGCGATATTGTTCCTCGTTCCTGCGGCATCACGCATCGCTATGTGTGACACTGCAGGAGTGACGAACATCTCCTTACCTCCGTTCTCCAGCAATGAGGAAGGAAGGAGGTGGGCGGCATGTTCCAGTCGCTCATCTCTGCCCCTCCTCTGCTATTGGACGGCTGCCGTGTGACGTCGCTGTGACACCGCACGAACCGCCCCCTTAGAAAGGAAGCGGTTCGCCGGTCACAGCGACGTCGCAGGGCAGGTAAGTCCGTGTGACGGGTGTTAGCGATGTTGTGCGCCACGGGCATTGATTTGTCCGTGATGCACAACCGACGAGGGCGGGTACACTCGCTAGCGATATCGGTACCGATATCGCAGCGTGTAAAATACCCTTTAGGCTGAGGATGGCCACACATTTTGAATAACTTTTGGTTGAGCTTGTTCCTCCGGCAGCAATTATTATCAAAATCAGTATAGACATGCACGCTCGTTCTGGCTTACGTGCATGTAATTTCAATATGGATAGTGGTGTAAATCGCTGCCAGAAGCAACTTATCTCCTTTAATAATAAAGGATCGGCCAAGTTGAATTTAACTTTTTCTCCTCCCAACATGTGCTGAACTAATGTGGGGCCAAGCTAACATATTAGGTGGTCTCTTGGTTATACAATGTAACTCTAAAGCCCACTTTACACACTGCGATATTGTTAACGATATTGCTAGCGAGCGTACCTGCCCCGTCGGTTGTGCATCACGGGCAAATCGCTGCCCGTGGCGCACAACATCGCTTACACCCATCACACGGACTTACCTTCCCTGCGACGTCGCTGTGGCCGGCGAACCGCCTCCTTTCTAAGGGGGCGGTTCATGCGGCGTCACAGCGATGTCACACGACATCCGTCCAATAGCAGAGGAGGGGTGGAGATGAGCGGCCGGAACATGCCGCCCACCTGTTTCCTTCCTCATTGCCGGTGGACGCAGGTAAGGAGATGTTCGTGGTTCCTGCGGTGTCACACATAGCGATGTGTGATGCCGCAGAAACGAGGAACAACGAGCGGCATGCCCCACCAACGATATTATGAAAAGGAGCGATGTGTCAATGATCAATGATTTTTGACGTTTTTGCGATCGTTGATCGTCGCTCCTTGGTGTCACACGCTGCGATGTCGCTAACGACGCCGGATGTGCGTCACTAACGACGTGACCCCGACGATATATCGTTAGCGATGTCGCAGCGTGTAAAGCACCCTTAAGGCTGTGTGCACATGGAGACTTTTTGTGGAATTTTTGGAGCAGAAACTGAGCAGAACCTCCAAGGTTTTGAGCAGTTTTGAAACTTGGAGGAGGATTTGGAAAGTTTCAGCTCAGTTTCTGTTTAGTTTGTTCTCCAAAACCTCCCCAAAAAACTATGTGTGCACATAGCCTTAAGGATATAGGAAAAACATAAGTGAGAACTAAACTAAGTTGGAGTGGAAAACCACAAAATCCTAAATGCAGTACTAGTGCATGAAAACAAGTTAGGAAATGGAGAATGTCAGTAAGAAAGTTGAGGTACAGAAGTGGCTCAAAAAACATCCAAAAAAGATGTAATGTGAATGCACTCTTAAGGGTGCTTTACACGCTGCGACATCGCTAACGATATATCGTCGGGGTCACGTCGTTAGTGACGCACATCCGACGTCATTAGCGACATCACAGCGTGTGACACCAAGGAGCAATGATCAACAATCGCAAAAACGTCAAAAATCGTTGATCGTTGACACATCGCTCCTTTTCATAATATCGTTGGTGGGACATGCCGCAGGTTATTCCTCGTTTCTGCGGCACCACACATCGCTATGTGTGACACCGCAGGAACGACGAACATCTCCTTACCTGCGTCCACTGGTAATGAAGAAGGAAGGATGTGGGCGGCATGTTCCGGCCGCTCTTCTCCACCCCTCATCTGCTATTGGACGGCCGTCGTGTGACGTCGCTGTGATGCCGCACGAACCGCCCCCTTAGAAAGGAGGCGGTTCGCCGGCCACAGCGACGTCGCAGGGAAGGTAAGTCCGTGTGACGGGTGTAAGCGATGTTGTGCGCCATGGACAGCGATTTGCCTGTGACGCAGAACCGACGGGGGCGGGTACGCCCACTAGTGATATTGGTAACGATATCGTAGCGTGTAAAGTGGGCTTTAGGCTCTGGTCACATGACTGTATACTCCACATGCAAGAAAATTGGTTCAATTATGCTAATTGATGTATGATCCAATTTTCTCAGATGTGGGGCGAAGAAAAAACGTTTCTCCACCTTCTCTATAATGTCAGTGAAATTTTGACCACATTTAGATGTCATCCAAGTATGATCCGATTTTTTTCGATAGACCCATAGAGTTGAATAGGCAAGTGCCATTCAATTTTCGGAGGCAAATTATGCATGCTGCAATTTTTTCCTAGGATCAAAACCATCTGAGAAAATAATTAGACATATGTCTCCATACAATAACATGGGGACGAGTACTATCATGATGCACAGTGACTTATGTTATTCAATGGGGCAGTGCAGTTGAGCTTTTCTATTATTTTCTCACACCGATATGTTGTGAGGAAAAAAAAATAGCAGCATGTAGCAATTTTACTCTGAAATGAGATGAGACTCACCCATTTAAGTCTTTTGGTGCGCAAAAAAAATGGATACCACCATATAGCAGCCAATTTTTACGGATACATTGAAATTCTGTAACAGGAATGTGTGTGGGGGGAAGGGGTGAATACTCATTTTGTATTAATGGGCAAGTAATACGGCAGTCTAACTGCACCCAATCACTGACGCCAACACAAAGGGGTGGGCGGAAGAAGGGATGAATATTCAATTTGCATTAACAGGTGAGTAATATGGTAGTCTCATGCATCCAATCACTGATGCCGGCATAGAGGGATGTGCAGGGGAAGGGGTGAATATTCATTTTCCATTAACATACATTTAACTGTCCGGGATGCAACTACAAATTTTCTGGGGCTTAAAGTAACTCAGTATATCAATAATAAAAAAGAAGACATCCCCTGAAAATAAGCCCTGTTTCGGAGTAAAAAATAATATAAGACCCTGTCTTATTTTGAGGGAAAGATGGTAGCTGCTGAGATGAGGAAAAAACGGATTGTATATGGACGGTACATGGACAGCATACGGATGGAAAGTGAGAAAAAACTGTCCCACTCATCTGGATGAGAATAGGACTGATTTTTTATACTGTTGTGTGCATGAAGCTTTAATCTTATAAATTGTGATTCTGCATCAGTTGAGGGTTAATATTCTGAGTCCTGCTCTGTTTTGGGTAGGTGAAATGAAGATAAGAGCATATACATGTTGACTGTACATAAATCCAATCGGAAAATTGGCTTTGCGTCCGCTTGGGTCAACAGTAAACACATTTAGGTAAACAGGGTCTAAGCTGCACTTGGAAATGGAACTTCCTTGGTTTGCACCAGCAAAAGGTAACGCGGCTGCTCATTACTTAGCATAAGATCCATGATGACATTGCGCAGTTTCAAGAGGATTAATCAGATTACAGAGCAAATATTGATAACGCATTCACCAGTCTTATATAAGTTCTACAAATGGAAGGAAAGATGGCGACACTTGGCTACAGAACACCACGGTGCAACTGGAGGAATCAAACTAGAAGCATAAATCAACAGGGCTGGATTGTAGGGTGGATAAAGGGGTCAACCATCTCCAGCACGTGGTCACCAGACCTGTGTCCGACTCGAAACTTTATATCTGTTAGAGCACTAACTGTAAGGGGTACTTTGCACACTACGACATCGCAGCTGCGATGTCGGTGAGGTCAAATTGAAAGTGACGCACATCCGGCGTCGCTTTCGACATCGTAGTGTGTAAAGCATTTTTGATACAATTAACGAGCACAAAAGCGTCGTAATCATATCATCAGTGTAGCCTCGGTCATTTCCATGAATCGGGAAAGACCGATGTTACGATGTTGTTCCTCGTTCCTGTGACAGCACACATCGCTGTGTGTGAAGCCGCAGGAGCGAGGAACATCTCCAACCTGCGTCCCGGCCGGCTATGCGGAAGGAAGGAGGTGGGTGGGATGTTTACGTCCCGCTCATCTCCGCCCCTCCGCTTCTATTGGCTGCCTGCCTTATGACATCGCTATGACGCCGCACGACTCGCTTCCTTAGGAAGGAGGTGGTTCGCCGGCCAGAGCGATGTCGCATTTGCAGCTTAGGTATCCATGGATACAACCACGCATATAGTGACTGTGTTAGTCGCTAGTGGTTGTAACCATGGATACCTAAGCTGCAATGCCCTGAACATGAGGTAAGAGACATAGCTAATCAGTGGAACTATACTACAATACATTTCTAATTGGAGACATTCTAATTGGAGACATTTACTTCCTTAGGAAGGAGGCGGGTCGCCGGCCAGAGCGATGTTGCAGGGCAGATGAGTGCATGTGAAGCTGCCGTAGCGATAATGTTCGCTACGGCAGCTATCACAAGATATCGCAGCTGCGACGGGGGCGGGGACTATCGCGCTCGGCATTGCAGCATCAACTTGCGATGTCGTAGTGTGCAAAGTGCCCCTTAAAACATATAAGGATAGGATCTTGGAGATGGGAATAACCCTTCAATCTCCGTCAGGAACAGTCAATAGCCACTCTTTGCCAGCACCGGGTACAACAGGCAGGTAATTCCTTTTGTTAGGTTTTAGGTACATAGTAGAAAAAATAGTCTGGACCACCTCTTTAAATAGACAGTGCTATGTGTGAACTGTTTGGGGCTATTATGGAGGTAGTGTGGTACTTCTATGTAGACATTGTATGTACTATTACTTACCAGTATGCGGTGGTATTACTGAGGAGCTATATGAGTAGTATTATTGCGCTGCATTTTGAGTCATATTAATGACCATATTACTTTATAAATTGTTTAGTGATATTATTAGACAGCGCTATATAGAGGAGGGGAATGTTTTTTATGTGCCCATTATTGTGATTTTATATGGTTTCTCCATCTTTTGCCTTAGCATGAGCTGTATTATTGTAGACATTATATGGTGGCACTATTAGACGTGAGCACTGCTATGTGTGTATGGTTTGGGACTATTATGTAGATACTATGGTAGTTTTTTATGTGCACTTTATGTTCTATTTTATCTGATACAATATTAAAATCCCTTTAATGCAACAGAGGAAATATTTGATGCAAGTAGCCCGTCTTATCCGCCTTGTCAGAGGGGCAATCTGTGAGCCCTCGGGGGGAAAATAAACAATTGACTTTGGCAGAAATGTTGTCCTCTGACCATTGTGTTGGAGCTGACAAGATGAGAAGGAATTGGAATTTTCGGGTAAAAAAAGTTTTTTTTTACTTTTAGGGTACAATTAGATGACATCTTTAGTAAATTTAACCTTTCGGTCTCCCATGTTTCTGCGTGCCAGGTGTCCAGGTTTTCTTAGCGAGACACACGGAAGAGCACTTTACTGTTTACCGTTTTCTTGTCATCACCCCATTGTTCTTGTACTTATAGTAGTTTTGGCACGGACATGGCTCCATACAACAATCAATCATGATGCTCATCTCTCAGCTAATAACAGCTCTACCTTCCAATGAACCACAACGCTCAATAAACACTTAACGGTTCTCTGAGATCTGATGTGGGCGACCGCAGAAAAATCATCACCATCCTAATAGGACTTGTCAATATGGCTACCTATTTGGCTGTATGTGGGAATGCAAGAAAAAAGCATCGTTTTGACCATGTCTGTTTATTTTTATCTTCCATACGTTTTTAAAAACGTTGTCATCCTTTTTTTTCTGGTATAGATATAGAAAATTAAATTACAAAGCTTCTCTTATGCTTTCAATGTTAAACACGTATAACACACCGATGGTACACAGATTTTTTGGGGGGGATTACTGTGTTAGTAATGAGGGTGTCTGATAGATGCCTCTCCATTACTAACCCCTGGGCTTGATGCCAGCTCACATTACACAGCTGTCATCAACCCCATAAAAAAATTACCTCGATTGCCACCTCACCAGGTTAATCGTGAAGAGTCGAACAAAGTGCCAGAATTGGCACATCTAATGTGACGCGCCAATTTTGGGGCAGATATGGACTGATATATTTAGGTTGGGAAGGGCTAAATAACCAGACATTTCCTGACTGATAATACCAGCCCCCAGATGTCTGCTTTGCCTTGGCTGGTCAAGTGTACAAACCCTGCTTTAATATAAGTTCTCCCTCCTATATCAACTCTCCCTAAACTTCTCCCAGAGCACAGTGTGTCGAGTATCCCACCCCAGGTCTCATATATGACCTGATGATACGATGCAGCAATTGGCGAACTTATTCCATGACGGTATAGTGTGTTACTAATGGTCATCAATGAGACTGTGGTCCCAGTTCTCTTCAAGTCATTGATCAGGTCTCCCCATATAGTTCTGGGCTGATTCCTGATGTTTCTCAGAATCATCCATACTCCACTAGGCGAGATTGTGCATGGAGTCCAAGACCGAGTAAGATTGACAGCCATCTTGTGTTTCTTCCATTTTTTAATAATTTCCTCAAGAGATGTTGCCTTCTCACCAAGCTGCTTGCCTATTGTCCTGTAGCCCATCCCAGCCGTGTACAGGTCTACAATTTTGTCCCTGGTGTTCTTAGACAGCTTTTTGGTCTTGGCCATGGTGGAGAAGTTGAAGTGTGATTGTGTGATTGTTTGTGTGTGCGTGGACAGGTGTCTTTTATACAGGTAATAGTTTCAAACATGTGCAATTAATACAGGTAATGAGTGCCGAGTAGGAGGGTTTCTTAAAGAAAAAATTAACAGGTCTGTGAGAGCCAGAATTGTTGCTGGCTGATTGGTGATAAAACAATTATTTAATGCAATAAAATGTGAATTAATTATTTAAAAATTATACAATCTGATTTTCTGGATTGTTTTTTATTCTGGCACAGATGAAGTGTACCTAGGATTAAAATTAAAGATCTCTCAATTCTTTGAGGGTGGGAAAACATGCACAACCAGCAGTAAAATGCATACTTATTATTCCCACTGTATATATACAGTATATACACATATACACAGAGTGTGAAATAAGTTTTGAACATGTTCACCTATTTTCTCCCAGTAGTTCACAGTCTTGATGTTGCGCAAACTTGACATGGTCTTGAATATGCTTTTGTTCAGCCATGAAGTCTTGTGTGCTGAGCGTGCATACATGGAGGTTGAGTGCATTACTTATTGTTTTGTTTGAAACAATTGTACTAGCTGATTATTATAATACTAGAAGGTGGCCCGATTCTACGCATCGGGTATTCTAGAATTTACGTATTGTGTAGTTAATGTATGATTTTTGTTATATATATATATATATATATATATATATATAGATGTTGTTGTGTGTAGTTACCAAGTGTTTGTGTAGGGCGCTGTACATGTTCTGGGTGTTGTCTGGGTGTGGCGGGGGGTGAGAGCGGTGTTGTTTGTGTGTTGCGTTGTGTGTCGTTATTTGTGGAGCGCTGTGTGTCTTTATCATTGTGGATGAGTGTTGCACGGTTTGTGTGGGTGTGGGGTGTGTGTGTGTGTGTGTGTTTTGGGGGAGGTTTGTTTTGTGCAATGTGTGTGTTGTGCGATATGTGCGTATATTTGTGTGTGCCGCGGTGTTTGTGTGTTGGGTGTTGTGTGTGTGCGGCGTTGTGTGTGTGGGTGTCTGTGTAGGTACAGTGTTTGTGGTTCCCAGTGTGTGTGTGGTGTGTTGTGCAGTGCGTGTGTGGCAGTGTGTGTGTGTGTGTTTTGGGGGGAGGTGTGCACCCCCCATTGTGCTCCATCCCCCATGCTGCGCACCCCCCATCGTGCTCCATCCCCCATGCTGCGCATTCCCCATCGTGCTCCATCCCCCATGCTGTGCACTCCCAAACATGCTCCACCCCTCATGCTGCGCACTCCCCATCATGCTCCATCCCCCATGCTGCGCACTCCCCATCGTGCTCCATCCCCCATGCTGCGCACTCCCCATCGTGCTCCATCCCCCATGCTGCGCACTCCCCATCGTGCTCCATCCCCCATGCTGCGCACCCCCCATCGTGCTCCATCCCCCATGCTGCGCACTCCCCATCGTGCTCCATCCCCCATGCTGCGCACTCCCCATCATGCTCCATCCCTACTCCCCACTGTGCTGCATCCCCCATGCTGCGCATTCCCCATCGTGCTCCATCCCCCATGCTGCGCACTCCCAAACGTGCTCCATCCCCCATGCTGCGCACTCCCCATCGTGCTCCATCCCCCATGCTGCGCACTCCCCATCGTGCTCCATTCCCCATGCTGCGCACTCCCCATCGTGCTCCATCCCCCATGCTGCGCACCCCCCATCGTGCTCCATCCCCCATGCTGCGCACTCCCCATCATGCTCCATCCCCCATGCTGCGCACTCCCCATCGTGCTCCATCCCCCATGCTGCGCACTCCCAAACGTGCTCCATCACCCATGCTGCGCACTCCCCATCGTGCTCCATCCCCCATGCTGCGCACCCCCTATCGTGCTCCATCCCTCATACTGCACACTCCCAATCGTGCTCCATCCCCCATGCTGCGCACTCCCCATCGTGCTACACAGTTACACATCAGACATTAAACATGCACACATCTGATCGCATACACTCACACACACACCCCACTTCTCCCTGTGCCCACCGGTGGGCGGTCCCAGCAGCTGTGCTGCACGCCGTGCTCCTCTGCCGACACTCACAGATCCGATCGCATACACTCACACACACACACTCACACACATCCGATCGCATACACTCACACACACACACATCCGATCGCATACACTCACACACACACACTCACACACATCCGATCGCATACACTCACACACACACTGACGATATCGCACATACGCACTGACACAATCACAACATCCGGAGATACCACATGCTTCCGGCCATGTGATCCTCCGGCAGGTCCTGGAAGATCACTGCACAGTATCGCCGCCGAGAAGCAAGCGATATCACGGGATGTTGTAAGTATGTGGATGCGATCTGATGTGTGTGTGAGGTGTGTGTGAGAGTGAGTGTGATCTGATGTGTGTGTGTGTCTGTTCTTATGTGTGTGCGTGTGTGTGTTCCGCCGCTGCAGGACGTGGATGCGATCAGATGTGTGTGTGAGAGTGAGTGTGATCTGATGTGTGTGTGTGCCTGTTCTTATGTGTGTGCGTGTGTGTGTGTTCCGCTGCTGCAGGACCTTGATGCGCTCACCTCGGAGCGAGAAGCCATTCCGTGTGGGGGGCGGAGCCTGGGCGAGCGGCCAATCCGTGCGGGGGGCGGAGCCGAGGCGAGGAGAGCGGCCAATCCGTGCGGGGGGAGGAGCCGAGGCGAGCGGCCAAACCGTGCGGGGGCGGGGCCATGGCGAATCCTTGAAGCCGAGCGGCCAATCCGTGCGGGGGGGCGGGGCCATGGCGAGCCCAGCGGCCAATCCACTGTTTGTCACCGTAAGGACATGGCCAATCCGTGCGGGGGGGCGGACCCGAGGCGAGGCGAGCGGCCAATCCGTGCGGGGGGAGGAGCCGAGGCGAGGCAAGCAGCCAATCCGTGCGGGGGGGCGGCGGCCATGGCGAGGCCAGCGGCCAATCCGCTGTTTGTCACCGTAAGGACATGTCACGGGACACAATTTTGGAGCAAGACAGACAGACAGACAGACAGAATAAGGCAATTATATATATAGATTATTATTATTATTATTATAGCTGATCCTCAAAGTCCCAGTCTGGAGGAGCAGATGTTATGGATCCTTGAAGTCTTGGTCGAGAGAAGTAACTATTATGGACCCTCTAAGTCTTGGTCCAGAGGAGCAGCTGTTATGGATCTGTGGCGCCCTGAACAAGCCAGGACGTCACAGGTACTGCAACAACACACCCCACACCCCGGCTAGGCACATCAAGGTCAGAGAAAAATCCTCCAGGGGCTGATGTCCACACCAGGGGGTGGAGCCAGGCAGTTGGCCTCACCCACTGATGAGTTCACAGTCCTGGAGGCGGGAAAAGGAAGGAGAGGAGTGAGTTCATTTTGAGGAGTTGAGGAGTGAAGGGGTAGCGGAGCAGACTGACCGTGTCCGGGTGCGTGGCCCGGGCATATACAGCAAGGTTGGCAGACGGTGGTGACCGTCTGCAGGAGGGGCTGATTGACGTGAACCGTAAGGACCGGGGACGGGCGGTGGCCCGCCGGTACCGGATCGGGGAGCGAAGAGAAGCAAGCACCATTCGGCAGGGCCTACGGACCCCAACCAGGCTTGGAGTCGCCGTAAAACCGGTCAAATCCGTTAGCGAAGGGAACCTCCGGGGTTTCCCAGCAGTCAAGACCTGATTGAAGGAAACCGCTCAAACCGTGAAGGGAAATACAGTCACCGCCAAGGCTACAGTTCCCAGGGCCAGAGCCTGCGGGCAAAAGGGGCTCCCTCAGCCTCCATCCAAGCTGGGGAGCGGGTTACCGGTGGGAAGCCACCAGAACCAAGAACATAACACAGGTGCAGGGAAAGGCAGTCACCGCCAACCTACCGGGAGAAGAACCACCGCAGCCGTCTGTGGGACCCGTCCATCCAGCCGTTTGTTTAACCGGAGACTTTGCATTCATCATTGGCTGAGTGAGTACCACCGTGCCGTGCGGCACCGCGCTGCCCCCGCGACCCTGCACCTCACCTGGACCCGTAACCCGCCTGCCATTCCTCCCTCACCGGGCCCCGGGTCAACCAACTCCCCTACCCACGGAGGGGAAAAACAACATCCAAGCTGCTCCCTGTCATCGCTCCCGGGATCCCCGTCCAGAGCAGCGGTGGTGTCACAACCTCACCACAACCGTGGGTGGCATCACGGACAATAAATCCCCAAAACCATTCCCCTTTTCTCTCACGGGCGAGAAGCGCCGCTTGAGTCCCCGGATCCGGCCCACCGCTTGAGCCACCGAGCAGCAAGCGAAGCAGCAGTAGTGCCGGACCCGAGCGTGGTGAGCGCAGCGTCCCCTCCCCGCCCGCGACAGATCCTCAAAGTCCCGGTCCAGAGGAGCCACTGTTATGGATCCTCAAAGTCCTTTTCTGGAGGAGCAGCTGTTATGGATCCTCAAAATCTTGGTTCGGAGGAGCAGCTGTTATGGATCCTCAAAGTACCAGTTCGGAGATGCAGCTGTTATGGATCCTCAAAGTTCCTGTGCTGAGGAGCAGCTGTTATGGATCCTTGAAGTCCCGGTCCAGAGGAGTTGCTGATATGGATCCTTGAGGTCTTGTCCGGAGGAGCAGCTGTTATGGATCCTCAAAGTCCCAGTCCAGAGGAGCAGCTGTTAAGGATCATTGAAGTCCCTTTCTGGAGGACCAGCTGTTATGGATCCTCAACGTCCTGGTCCAGAAGAACTGCAGTTATGGATTCTCAAAGTCCTGGTCTGGAGGAGAAGCTGTTTTGAATCCTCAAAGTCTTGGTCCAGAGGAGCAGCTGTTATGAATCCTCGGAGTCCCGCTCTGGAGGAGCTGCTGTTTTGGATCCTCGAAGTCCTTGCTGGGAGGAGCAGCTGTTATAGATCCTCAAAGTACTGGTCTGGAGGAGCAGCTGTTATGGCTCCTCGAAGTCCCTCTCTGCAGGAACAGCTGTTATGCAGGACACATTGATGGCAGTGGTGTGTTGGTGCGGCAGGGTGATCCAGTTGGATCAATAGAAATTGTTGTGGGAGGATAGCAGCAGAGACAGCAGAACTGGAACCACAGGAATCGATCAAGTAGAGTTGAAGCAGCAGCAAAGCAGATCTGTAAGACATAAAGTAGTAAGGTGGACATAGTGGTGAGGAACTACAATTGACTCAGCAATGTAGAGCTGTGTTTGCAGTAAGTTCAATATTCAGGTGCTACCACAGTGATATAGAAGAGTTAGCAGAGGTGAGTTTGCTGCAAAAAAATTCACAGCCAAAAAGAGCAACAATGTTTACTTGCTCAGGCCACAGAAACAAATGCACTCACAGGATGTAGCAAAATCCCTCAATAAACATGGGGGCAACAGGTGCCAAACATTGACAGAGCAACCACTCACACACTGCCACTCCATGGAGGGGTTGATTGCTTAGTATTAAAATTGCACCCAATTGAAATGTATAGGGCGCCGTTCACACATGTAGACAGAACTGTCGCATCTAATGGATGTGGCAATTCCGGGCGGCTGCTGGCTGATATTGTTAGGCTGGGGGGCTCCCCATAACGTGAAGCTCCCCATCCTGAGAATACCAGCCTTCCCCCATGTGGCTTTACCCTGGCTGGTATCAAAATTGGGGGGGACAGTTTTTTTAAGATTTATTTATTTATTTTACTGCATGATATAGACCCGCCCACCGGTGGCTGTGATTGGTTGCAGTGACACAGCTGTCACTTAGTGTGGGGGTGTGTCTAACTGCAACCAATCTTGGGCGCCGGTGGGTGGGGAAAGAAGGGAATATGAGATGGAATAATGAGCGGCCGGCATTTTCAAAAGAGGAAAAGCCGCCAGAGCAGTGTGACAGCCGTGCAGCGCTTCGCCCGTGATCGGTGAGTATGAGAGAGGGGGAGAGACTGACCGACGGACAGAGAGACAGAAAGAGAGAGAGAGACAGAGAGAGAGACCGACCGACGGACAGAGAGTGACAGACAGAGCGACCAACTGACAGAGAAAGAGACCGACCGACATTGACAGAGAGAGACTGAAAAGACCTGCGTTTTGTTTGTCAAAAAAGCATGCGGAACGCAACAAAAATGCAGTCCAAGTGCATTTTGGTTGCGTTTTGACCCATATCATTGATTTCAATGGGTGGAGAACGCAGCTACAACGCACAAAAGAAGTGACATGCTGCTTTTATTTCCGCAGCGATTTTTGGCATCCAAAACGCTGCGTTTACAAATGCAGCGTGCACATTGAATTTTCGGACTTCTCATATACTTTGCTGGGGAAGCAGAACACATGCAATTTGGCACTGAAATGCTGCAGTTCAAAACGCAGCGTTAATGCGGGAAAAAACACAACGTGCGCACATAGTTGTAGTTCGCCGATGCATCGCAACGAGGAAGGAATCCTTGCGGCGAACTACAAGACCCAGGAGGCCGGCGATGGAACGGAAGGTAAGGTAAGCATAATATGTGTACCTTCCGTTCCATCGCCGGCCTCCTGGGTCCTGTAGTTCGCCGCTCCAGGCTGTGTATCGGTAACTATCGGCGACGAAGCAGGAACTTCCGCTGTCAGACGCTACTCAAACGCAGCGCGCTGACCAATCAGAGGCTCCTGCCTTTGACGTCAGCGCTCTGGATGCGGAAGTTCCTCCCTCGTCATCATGGTTACCCGATACACAGCCCATGCTAGCGAACAGCAAGTTCCAGCAGGCCGGCGATGTAACAGAAGGTAAGGTGAGCATATAATATGTGCGTGTGTGTGAGTTTGTGCAGGTGTGGAATGGCACAACAAGGGACCAGGATGGGACATTTAACAAGTTGTGGAACGAATTGTCTGCATTGCAATGATTTCCTATATACAGTTAGGTCCAGAAATATTTGGACAGTGACACAAGTTTTGTTATTTTAGCTGTTTACAAAAACATGTTCAGAAATACAATTATATATATAATATGGGCTGAAAGTGCACACTCCCAGCTGCAATATGAGAGTTTTCACATCCAAATCGGAGAAAGGGTTTAGGAATCATAGCTCTGTAATGCATAGCCTCCTCTTTTTCAAGGGACCAAAAGTAATTGGACAAGGGACTCTAAGGGCTGCAATTAACTCTGAAGGCGTCTCCCTCGTTAACCTGTAATCAATGAAGTAGTTAAAAGGTCTGGGGTTGATTACAGGTGTGTGGTTTTGCATTTGGAAGCTGTTGCTGTGACCAGACAACATGCGGTCTAAGGAACTCTCAATTGAGGTGAAGCAGAACATCCTGAGGCTGAAGAAAAAGAAAAAATCCATCAGAGAGATAGCAGACATGCTTGGAGTAGCAAAATCAACAGTCGGGTACATTCTGAGAAAAAAGGAATTGACTGGTGAGCTTGGGAACTCAAAAAGGCCTGGGCGTCCACGGATGACAACAGTGGTGGATGATCGCCGCATACTTTCTTTGGTGAAGAAGAACCCGTTCACAACATCAACTGAAGTCCAGAACACTCTCAGTGAAGTAGGTGTATCTGTCTCTAAGTCAATTCCAAAAATAGACAGGCCAGAATTAAATTTGCTGAAAAACACCTCATGAAGCCAGCTCAGTTCTGGAAAAGTATTCTATGGACAGATGAGACAAAGATCAACCTGTACCAGAAGGATGGGAAGAAAAAAGTTTGGAGAAGAAAGGGAACGGCACATGATCCAAGGCACACCACATCCTCTGTAAAACATGGTGGAGGCAACGTGATGGCATGGGCATGCATGGCTTTCAATGGCACTGGGTCACTTGTGTTTATTGATGACATAACAGGAGACAAGAGTAGCCGGATGAATTCTGAAGTGTACCGGGATATACTTTCAGCCCAGATTCAGCCAAATGCCGCAAAGTTGATCGGACGGCGCTTCATAGTACAGATGGACAATGACCCCAAGCATACAGCCAAAGCTACCCAGGAGTTCATGAGTGCAAAAAAGTGGAAAATTCTGCAATGGCCAAGTCAATCATCAGATCTTAACCCAATTGAGCATGCATTTCACTTGCTCAAATCCACACTTAAGACGGAAAGACCCACAAACAAGCAAGACCTGAAGTCTGCGGCTGTAAAGCCCTGGAAAAGCATTAAGAAGGAGGAAACCCAGCGTTTGGTGATGTCCATGGGTTCCAGACTTAAGGCAGTGATTGCCTCCAAAGGATTCGCAACAAAATATTGAAAATAAAAATATTTTGTTTGGGTTTGGTTTATTTGTCCAATTACTTTTGACCTCCTAAAATGTGGAGTGTTTGTAAAGAAATGTGTACAATTCCTACAATTTCTATCAGATATTTTTGTTCAAACCTTCAAATTAAACGTTACAATCTGCACTTGAATTCTGTTGTAGAGGTTTCATTTCAAATCCAATGTGGTGGCATGCAGAGCCCAACTCGCGAAAATTGTGTCACTGTCCAAATATTTCTGGACCTAACTGTATACACATTACTGGGGCCTGTGGAGCCTACATACTGACAGTGGTGGCCTGTGGGGTATACATACTGGCCCTAGGGATGCTTAGCGCACAGGCTGGCAGCGGTGGAAGACGCTGAGGGCCCAAGCTGGCAGCACTGGAGGGTGCCTTTTTCTATTGCAGGCACAGGGGGGACCTGAGAAGACAAGTGCTGGACTCTCCCCTGCTCCCCCTTCCTGCAGGCACACTGCTGCCCCCTCCTGCAGGCACACTGCTTCCCCCTCCTGCAGGCACACTGCTGCCCCCTCCTGCAGGCACACTGCTGCCCCCTCCTGCAGGCACACTGCTGCCCCCTCCTGCAGGCACACTGCTCCCCCATCCTGCAGGCACACTGCTCTCTCCCTCCTGCAGGCACACTGCTGCCCCCTCCCGCAGGCACACTGCTGCCCCCTCCTGCAGGCACACTGCTCTCTTCCTGCTGCAAGCACACTGCTCTCTCCCTGCTGCAAGCACACTGCTCTCTCCCTCCTGCAAGCACACTGCTCTCTCCCTGATGCAAGCACACTGCTCTCTCCCTCCTGCAGGCACACAGCACTCTCCCTCCTGCAGGCACACAGCACTCTCCCTGCTGCACGCATACTGCTCTCTCCCTCCTGCAGGCACACTGCTGTCCCCTCCTGCAGGCACACTGCTCTTCCATCCTGCAGGCACACTGCTCCCCCATCCTGCAGGCACACTGCTCTCCACTCCTGCAGGCACACTGCTCTTCCCTCCTGCAGGCACACTGCTCCCCCATCCTGCAGGCACACTACTCCCCCATCCTGCAGGCACACTGCTCTCCACTCCTGCAGGCACACTGCTCTTCCCTCCTGCAGGCACACTGCTGCTCCATCCTGCAGGCACACTGCTCTTTGCCTCCTGCAGGCACACTGCTCGCTCCCTCCTGCAGGCACACTGCTCTCTCCCTCCTGCAGGCACACTGCTCTCTCCCTCCTGCAGGCACACTGCTCTCTCCCTGCTGCAAGCACACTGCTCTCTCCCTGCTGCAGGCACACTGCTCTCTCCCTCCTGGAAGCACACTGCTCTCTCCCTCCTGCAAGCACACTGCTCTCTCCCTCCTGCAAGCACACTGCTCTCTCCCTCCTGCAAGCACACTGCTCTCTCCCTGCTGCAAGCACACTGCTCTCTCCCTGCTACAAGCACACTGCTCTCTTCCTCCTGCAAGCACACTGCTCTCTCCCTTCTGCAAGCACACTGCTCTTTCCCTCCTGCAGGCACTCTGCACTCTCCCTCCTGCAAGCACACTGCTCTCTCCCTGCTGCAAGCACACTGCTCTCTCCCTCCTGCAGGCACTCTGCACTCTCCCTCCTGCAAGCACACTGCTCTCTCCCTGATGCAAGCACACTGCTCTCTCCCTCCTGCAAGCACACTGCTCTCTCCCTCCTGCAGGCACACTGCTCTCTCCCTCCTGCAAGCACACTGCTCTCTCCCTCCTGCAAGCACACTGCTCTCTCCCTGCTGCAAGCACACTGCTCTCTCCCTCCTGCAGGCACACTGCTTTCTCCCTCCTGCAAGAACACTGCTCTCTCCCTCCTGCAGGCACACTGCTCTCTCCCTCCTGCAAGCACACTGCTCTCTCCCTCCTGCAAGCACAATGCTCTCTCCCTCCTGCAAGCACACTGCTCTCTCCCTGCTGCAAGCACACTGCTCTCTCCCTCCTGCAGGCACACTGCTCTCTCCCTCCTGCAGGCACTCTGCACTCTCCCTCCTGCAAGCACAGTGCTCTCTCCCTGCTGCAAGCACACTGCTCTCTCCCTGATACAAGCACACTGCTCTCTCCCTCCTGCAGGCACTCTGCACTCTCCCTGCTGCAAGCACACTGCTCTCTCCCTGCTGCAAGCACACTGCTCTCTCCCTCCTGAAAGCACACTGCTCTCTCCCTGATGCAAGCACACTGCTCTCTCCCTCCTGCAGGCACACAGCACTCTCCCTCCTGCAGGCACACAGCACTCTCCCTGCTGCTGGTGCACTTACCTCAGTTGCAGATCTGATGGTTTTGAAGCAGCTGCTGTGCAGATGAGTAGGTCACATGTGAGCATCCTGGGTAGAGGGGGCAGGCCGGAGGGGCGTGGCCAGCTTCGAGAGCAGCAGGAGGGGACAAGGAGGGCATCCGAGGAGTGTGTGTGTCCAGCATAGAGAGGGGGCGTGTACGACCGCAAAGGGGCGTGGCCATCAGGATAGATGCCAAGGAAGGCATCCAGAGAGTGTGGCAGGCATCCGGAGGGGGCGTGGTCGGCAGAATGCGGGGGAGTGGCAGCTGCGTCTCACTGCACTGCGGGATACAGAGCTCCCAGGCGTGAGAACGGGACTGACGTATAAAATCGGGGCTGTCCCGCTGTATCCGGGACTGTTGGGAGGTATGGCTTACAGCCTATTGATGATGCCCATACTATTAGATTAGGCAGGCTTCCCAGTACAATAGACGTGCACCACACAGTAATGGAGACCCTAATTTACAAGGCCTACATTAATGGACCTTGCTACATGCTGTATAAAGATATGATACTTTGCAGCAGACTACAATACCAAAAAGATGGTGGTGAACTCCACCATAGCGGTGTGGACAACAACTACCTAAAATTAGAGGTGGCATCCTGCCTTCTGAGCCAAGCTAAATGTCTTGGAGGTTGTCATCACAGTAATGGACCCAGCCTTCAAGGACCTGGCTTGTAGAAGAAAAAGTAATAACATAACTTCAGGATCAGACTACAGACAGGGTCAGTTTGTAGTCTGTAACCATGGGGACACATAGCTTTGCATAAGATCTGTACACTTTATTGTGCAGGTCGAATTTTTTTTTTAAAAAAAGTTCCCTTGAGTTTTAATTTTACAAGCATTGAGGAAATAATAAAAAAATAACAGTTGCAAAAGTATGCATACCCCCAATGTTAATTAATGTTAGATTTAGATGGATTGGAAACAGCAATGGCATGGGCAATAACTGGCATTTTGTGTATTTCTTGGAGAGACCCTCTCTGTGTCCACGGATATGTTTGGTTCTGGAAATTTGCCAGTTTTAGAATATTGACTGAATTCTCAGCATAGTTTCCGTTCTTCATTTCTGGACATTCTGAGAACTATGTAACTATTGTATTTGTGCACTAAACAAGATAACAGATCTAAAATCCTGCAGTGGTTCAGCAGCAAATGTAGCAATTCTGTGATTTCTGCTGAAAAGTCATAGAATGAGAAACATATTATACAGATATGCAGGAGGACTGGACACGTGACCTTAGGATTGTTAATTGGGCCATTAAGACAAAACAGCGGCAAAAGCCTCCAGAAATGGGACATTAATTCGTCGTATAAAGGGTGTAATAACATTAGGGGCAGTAGTGGATTAGTGAGGATTTCAGTTTAAAGGGGTATTTGTGTAGCGCCCCTGAAGCCATCAGGAGCTACAAGGTACTGCATCCTGTCAAAGATGCAGGGCCTACCCCCAGGAACCTGGAAGACCAGTGCCGGTAACACCAAAACACATTATAATCCCTGTTTTTCCCTTCTCCAAGGACTGGTGACAGACAAGAGTTGGACCCAACGGATGGCCACCCAGGGGTGGAGCCGATCCAGTCCACTAGACGACAACCAGGTAGGAGGGGTCAGACAGTCAGTAAGTGCAAGTGAAAGGAGACAGACGTAACCGTACTGACAGGAGTGTGTAAAAGTGACTCGTCAGGCGCAGGCGTGTGGTTGCCGAAGGAGTATGGTGGAGTACTCTCAGAACCATAGCACCAACGGGGTGCAGAGCCCTAGGTCAGGAAAACGCTCCAGGCAGACCTGATAAAATCTGCACAGTGAGGGGACCATCCAGGATCTCACTGACCAAGGGCACCAGCAGTGACGGGAAAACCAGGGACCGGAACGGAACACCGACCCTACAGGGTTCAAACTGACCACCGTCCGGACTAAAGACTGAGAGACTACCAGGAGGGAACCCTCAGACGCTCCAAGCCACGGGGACCCACCAACTAGAGGCAGGTGAAGGGGAAAGAAGCCACCAGGTCACCAAAACCGGCACTGGAACTAAGGGGACCAGTGGTGAAGACCAGCCTTCCTCTGGGTACCAGCCATCAAACCTCTGTAAGTAAAGAAAACCAGTTACACTGCAATCCCTCGTGTGGCCTACCTTCTTTCCGTGCCTAACTCCATCACCTACCCCCTGGGACCCCGGCCCTACTTGCGGAGGGCCCAACATCCAAGCTGCCATTACCATCAGCCCCAGCGGTGAGAGACTGTACAGCGGCAGCCCCATCTACCTAGACGCAACCCGCAAGTGGCGTCACGACAAAACCTTTATTTTTTCTCCCCTGTAAATAACCCCTTTCAAGTGACCCCCAGGGTCACGGAACCGGGCAACGGCCACCCAGTGAACTGTCCCCGTAAATATACGGCCCGGAACCAAGTACCCCATAGTCCTGGTGTGAGTCATTTGCATTTCAGATCCACACCTAGTTTCAGTATGGGGGCTCGACTCTGTGGTAGTTATGATTGGATAGATGGCTATGTATGCGTGGGACTCCCCATTAACTACTATAGGAGTTTCAAAAATTGTTTCTATTGTTTTGTGCTGTTCCTAGACAGAACAATCTGGAGTGAAATGTTGATAGCTGTACAGGGCTGAGGTGTCGGATCAAACCCTTGATCAGGTTAAAGAAAACTCCTGACATCATTCATCATGATGATCCGATACCAAACTGTGATGCAGCCACTACTTACGGGGCGTATGGACAGAAGAATAGTCAGGAAAGCTCGGGACTGTTAACAGGAGGACACATATGAGCACAAAGAGTAAACAGAGGCGTAGTCAGGTCAATATCCTAGGGTCAGAAATCCAGGAGAGCACGTAATAAGTTCAGGGAGAAAACAGAGACGTGATCAGGTAATAGTCCGAGGTCAGAAGTCAGAAGGTTACGACTGGAACAGGAAGCGGGAAGAGAGGTGTCAAAAAACAGTCCAGGGTCAGAGAACCAAGATCAGAACACTAACAGAGATACAAGCGAACAGCACAACAACAGAACCAGAGAATACAACTGGCAACGTTCTGGGTGAGCATGCTCAGTAAAGAAGCCCGAGCAATTACCAGGAAGGTGGGACACCTGAGAGATCAGCACCAACATAGAATCCATTGCTTTCAATCAAACTACTAGCTAAGTAACACAGGAAAGCGCAGCAGAGCAACTCCAAAGGCAAGATGCTCTGCACAGACGAATCATGACACAAATATCCACTTTGCAATATACATGCGCTGCCGAAAGAGTTGGGCTGTCTGTTTTTGTTGTCAGAAGCCCTATAGAATTTACAGATTTTTGCTGATGCCCTACATTGATTTTAGTCATACTGAGGTATTGCATGCCACATCATTAGTAAAGTCAAGTACAAAGCGGTGTGGATCAGTTCAGACATACGCTAATCATAAGCAGTGCAAATGTGATGCCCTGGTCTATCAGGTCGTCACAGGGTATTGTGCAATCTGCCCTTCTGTACAATATCCACCTCCTCCTTGCTTACGGGTCCCCAACTATGGTGTTGCCATCATCAGCTAATCAAAATCCTAGGAACACTCTGCACCACACCCACCAGACACACCAGTGGATGGCCTGAGTGGAATAGGTTCGCCCACGTGGGGGGGAGGGTGTTGGTTAATGGGAGATCAGGAGTGTCAGGAGTCAGTCAGAGAAAGGGAGAGGGAAGTGTTGGAAGTGAATGAGAGAGGAGGTTAGGAGCTGGGCTCCTTGGAAGCAACTAGGTGGCAGAGGGTGGGCTGGGCCTAGTAGGAGCTGGGTCGCAGGGGATCGTGATAAAGGGCACGGAACTGTAGAGGAGGACAGCCAGCGGCCTTATACCATCACTGGGCTGGGACCAGGGCACGACGGGGTACGTGGACCCTAGGTCAGGGAGTAGCTTCAGGCAACATGACAATTTACCCGACGAGAACGGAGCCTTCAAGATCCAGAATCGGGGTACTAGCCCAACGAGGGGGATATGACTTTCCACAAAAATGGTCCAGAAAATCCCAAGCGTGAACCCTGAGAGCAAGCTCCCTAAGTGAGCCATACTGGGGAGTGGAACCCGACTAGTTTCATGCTACCGGGGCCAACCAAGAAGTGAACTAAGTGCCAGGGAAAAGGTCACAGATCATCAGGCAACACCATTGGGGACGGTAGCCAAATTAGCTCCCCTCAGCGGCAGCGGTGTCTAGAATTTTGGTTTACCAAGTTGTCAGTGTCAGCTTTATGGACTGAGTGAGTACGCAAGTGACCCTTTCACCCCCAATGGCACTCCCCAACACCATCACCGAGTGCCGGGGCATGCCCCCTATCCGTGGAGGGGTTAAACACCTAGCTGCCCACTCCATCGCCCCCGGGTACTCCCAGCTGCAGCGGTGGTTCTCCATCTTACCACACACCATGGGTGGCGTCACAAACTGTAAATACACAATCCCCTGTAAATACCCCTTTTATTTGAGTGGCCGCACAACCCCAAGGTCCGGAGACCCCTTGAGCAACCGTGGATCCAGATCCGAGCAGCCTGGTTGCTGACGTGGGGGCGGCACACAAACATACTCAATTTGCTTTGAGCATGCGCTGCCCATTGCTGCCACTGAGCCTGTGTAAAGTCTCCTTTATATGACACAGAAAGGTGGAGTGAGCACACCTGTTATGGAGGTATCCCTGGCAAATCTTGAGTGAGCCGAGTTGCCAGCACTATGCCGTGTAGGAAATGTCTCCAATTAGACACAAAATGGAAGTTCAGCTTGTCAACAAACTGGCATTGACTTGCCGATTGTGGATCATCAGAAACTGGTCAAAATATTAAAAAGGGTGTTTGAGAGGCTGATTACAGTATGTGTGCACAAATATATATATGTAGCGCCCCACGGGGCAGGTGTTTTAACCTACTCGTTGCCGGGCCGGGGATGCAGATCCTCTGCAATGTCACGGGATGGCCTGGCCTGGTTCCGTTACCCCGAGGCGTATAGGAAGGAGTGTGGAGGGTGGTAGTTAGGAAAGAATTTAGATGATCATGACACCACCTGCGTTATGCGGCCAGGTAACAGTCACCACTGCTGTCGCTGTCCTCTGGGGCAGATGTCACTGCAGCTAGGATAGATTTGCTTCCCGCAGGTGAAGCTAGGCCCCAGGGATATGATGATGGTGGAACGGAATAATATGTTGGGGGTGTAGGTCTGAGGTCCGTGACAAGCACTGGACAACACAGGTTGGAGTTTCTTTTTACCTTTTACCGGTATCTGGTGTGGTTCAGGAGTTAGCGGTCCGCTCAGTCTGGAAGCAGCAGGGGGATTTCTCTCTGCCTGGTACTTGTAAGCCTCCTTCTATGCGCAGGTGTAGGTCGCTGTGGCCTGAAGCCGCATCGCGTCCCTCTTCTATGTGTGTTTGTGTCCACCGTCTGACGGGTAGCGTGAGCTGGTACTGGGGCCCACTCTGTAGCAGTGACCGTGGGCTCTTTCGCCTCTGGATTTCAGATGAGCCAGAAGAGGTGAACTCTTTTGCCCTACTACTGGACCGTTAGTACCCAGTAGCCTTGGATGCCGGCATCCTGCTTTAGGCGCTTGGTCCTGAAAAGGTGAGTAGCATCTCTCAAACAGCGACCGTTATTGTTGCTCTGTATTACTGTCCTGAGGTCTCACTTCCTGTTGCTCCCTAATCCCTTCTCCAGGTCAGTATGTCCAGAGAGGCTCCCTTCAACACAGGTTATGAGATCCCCCTACTGGTCCAGAGGAGCAAGTGGTGTTGCATGTTAGTGTACCTGGCAGAGATTTCCCCACAGCTTTCAAGCGTGGCATTGCGCCCAGTGATGAGAACAACGCTACTGTAGCTCCCAGAACCACTGGAGTGCTACATATACAGTGCCTTTCGAAAGTATTCACCCCCTTGAATTTTTCAACCTTTTCCCACATTTCAGGCTTCAAACATAAAGATAAAAATGATAATGTTATGGTGAAGAATCAACAACAAGTAGGACACAATTGTGAAGTTGAACGAAATGTATTGCTTATTTTAAACTTTTGTAAAAAAGAATAAACTGAAAATTGGGGCGTGCAATATTACTCGTCCCCTTTACTTTCAGTGCAGCAAACTCACTCCAGAAGTTCATTGAGGATCTCTGAATGATCCAAAGTTGTCCTAAATGACTGATGATGATAAATATAATCCACCTGTGTATAATGAAGTCTCCGTATAAATGCACCTGCTCTGTGATAGCCTCAGTGTTCTGTTTAAAGCGCAGATAGCATCATGAAGACCAAGGAACACAACAGGCAGGTCCAGGATACTGTTGTGTAGAAGTTTAAAGCCGGATTTGGTTACAAAAAGATTTCCAAAACTTTAAACATCCCAAGAAGCACTGTGCAAGCGATCATATTGAAATGGCAGGAGTATCATACCACTGCAAATCTACCAAAACCTGGTCATCCCTCAAAAATTTCATCTCAAACAAGGAGAAGCTGATCAGAGATGCATCCAAGAGGCCCATGATCACTCTGAATGAACTGCAGATAGCTACAGCTGAGGTGGGAGAGTCTGTCCATAGGAAAACAATCAGTCGTACACTGCACAAATCTGGCCTTTATGGAAGAGTGGCAAGAAGAAAGCCATTTCTCAAAGATATCAATAAAAAGTGTTGTTTAAAGTTTTCCACAAGCCACCTGGGAGACACATGTCATGTGGAAGAAGGTGCTCTAGTCAGATGAAACCAAAATCAAACTTTTTGGGCAGAATGCCAAATGAGATGTTTGGCGTAAAAGCAACACAGCTCATCACCCTGAACACACCATCCCCACTGTCAAACATGGTGGTGGCAGCATCATGGTTTGGGCCTGCTTTTCTTCAGCAGGAACAGGGAAGAGAGTTACAATTGATAAGAAGATGGATGGAGCGAAATACAGGACTATTCTTGAAGAAAACCTGTTGGAGTCTGCAAAAGAAGTGAGACTGGGACGAAGATTTGTCGTCCAACAAGACAATGATCTCAAGCATAAAGCAAAATCTACAATGGAATGGTTCACAAATAAACGTATCCAGGTGTTAGAATGGCCAAGTCAAAGTCCAGACCTGAATCCAATCGAGAATCTGTGGAAAGAGCTGAAAACTGCTGCTCACAAACGCTCTCCATCCAACCTCACACAGCTCCAGCTATTTGCAAAGGAAGAATGGGCAAGAATTTTAGTCTCTCGATGTGCAAAACTGATAGAGACATACCCCAAGCGACTGCAGTTGTAATCGCAAAAAAAGGTGGCGCTACAAAGTATTAACTGAAAGGGGATAAATAATATTGCACGCCCCACATTTCAGTTTATTATTTTTTATAAAAGATTAAAATAAGCAATAAATTTCGATGAACTTCACAATTGTGTCCCACTTGTTGTTGATTCTTCACCATAACATTAACATTTTTTATCTTTATGTTTGAAGAAATGTGGGAAAAGGTTGAAAAATTCAAAGGGGCCAAATACTTTCACAAGGCACTGTATATCTGGCAGAAAGTTTTTGCTATGTAATCTAAGAGCAGCATCATATTGTTATGCGATGTTCAGCTCTGCACACACCTGATGGCACGTTGGTGTCAGACTCTCTTCACACTGCACAGTCTGACAATCTGACGCTGGTGGAGTGTTCAGCCAGAGCCGGGTGTCGGCTGGGTCAGGTTCACTGGTCTTTAGCTCTGCAGGAGTTCATCCCTGCAGAATGGTGAGCAGGACCAAAATGCTTAGGTTGCTGATTGCTGTGCAGCTGTCTCCTCCCTATATTAAGCATGCCTTTCTTCCTTTTTGTGCCACTTTTTTGTCCGCTCTATGATGAAAAGACATAATTTTAGCTTACTGTTTTTTTTAGGATGTTCACTGAAGGGGTTAACTAGTGCGATCGTTTTATAGATCAAATTGTTCCGGGCACAGTGAAACCAAATATATGTACTTTTTTTGTTTATTTTTGTTTTTACATTAATATCCACATGTATTGGCATATTTTGTTTCCATTTTTTTTTTTTTTTTTTTTTCAAATTTCAATTTTTTTTCAAATATTTTTACATTTTCACTTTGGGCACAATTTGCAAATTTTAACTTAGGGGTGTGCTCACTTTTGTTGACATTATTGACTGTGTGTTGAGTTATTTATTGGGCACCAATTTTACACTGTTATACAAGCTGTATACTGACTACTGTACATTGTATCAAACTGTCAGATCTTCAGTGTTGTCTCATAAAAGATATAATAAAAAAAAATTCAGCAGAAAAAAAACGACAAAACCGAAACTGACGATAACAAAATCTGAGGTATTACTGTATATATAAGTGTATTTGAAAATATACACACATTTTATATATATATGTATATATATATATATATATATATATATAGTACAGACCAAAAGTTTGGACACATCTCTAGATTGTGAGCCCCAATGGGGACAGTGTTGCCAATGTATGTAAAGCGCTGTGGAATTAATAGCGCTATATAAATGAATAAAATTATTATTATTATTATTATATCTTCTCATTAAAAGTTTTCTTTATTTTCATGACTGAAAATTGTAGATTCGCATTGAAGGCATCAAAACTATGAATTGACACATGTGGAATGAAATACTTAACAAAAAAGTGTGAAACAACTAAAAATATGTCTTATATTCTAGGTTCTTCACAGTAGCCACCTTTTGCTTGCGTTGATTGGTGCTTTGCACACTCTTGGCATTCTCTTGATGAGCTTCAAGAGGTAGTCACCGGAAATGGTCTTCCAACAACCTTGATGGAGTTCCCAGAGATGCTTAGTGTGGAGACACGGGGCTCAGTGGGTGCTCTCGTCCACTAAAACCCGCCGCCTTTAGAAAGACTGCGTGGCTCAGGGCTCATCCCAACTGAACGCCGGCCTCCTTAACCATGGGCGTAACACTACTCAGACAACACAGGGTGAGGGAACCACAATAATTAGACTTTATTGGATCCCCAAAATATTAACGGCACATAACACATAACCAGCAAAACACACAAATGTAACAGGCAACAGAGTCTCACCCTTCCGCTGGCTCACCAGGGATTTAGAATGTCCTTGCCTCAGAGGTTCCAGGGCCGCTTACTCCAATCCAGCAGCACCCCGCTTTCGGCGGGCACCCACCGAGAAAGGAATAGCGCCAGATTTAGGAATCTGGCTGAGGTCTGCAAAGTCTGTTCCAGGTGACTGAACTGTCCCAACCTGAGTGTCCTCCTTAGGTAGTCCTGTATGATGTTACAATCCTGGCAGCCAAAGTCGAAATGCCTAGGCTGTGGATATGGTGTCCAACCGGAACCGGAGTCCCTAGATTGAAGCCATAAGATATCCTGATCCTCTAGTCAGGTCCAAAGAGCTTAGACTGGATCCATCAGCATCCATCAACAACCTGGTGGCTTAAAGAAATCCCTTTTATAGCCACAGCCTTCCACTTGGATACACTGCGTCATCATCGATTGGTTGGACAAGATCGCCTCTCCCATTGGATGAATCTCAAGCTGCATGGACAATGTTCATCCAAATGATGTCTACAGAAAGACTGAAGATATCTACATGGAGTTTGCAAGTCACAGACTCGACAATGGCTACTAAGGTAATCACATTAGCAATACACAACTACAATACAATGATTACTGGAATACGTCTGGCTTTCAGTGGCCAACACAATTACATGAGTCAACAAGAGTCTTGTAGAAAAAATGAGGGACTTAACCCCCGTCTATAAACAATCTATCATCCTGTCTGGCTGAATTTTAAGAAACTTTAACCCATGAGAGTCCATGTCGTCACATTTAGCACTTGTTGGCCCTTTTGCCTTCACTCTGCGGTCCAGCTCACCCCAAACCATCTCGATTGGGTTCAGGTCTGGTGACTGTGGAGGCTAGGTCATCTGGCGTAGCACCCCATCACTATCATTCTTAGTCAAATAGCCCTTACACAGCCTGGAGGTGTGTTTGGGGTCATTGTCCTGTGGAAACATAAATGATGATCCAACTAAATGCAAACTGGATGGAATAGCATGCCGCTGCAAGATGCTGTGGTAGCCATGCTGGTTCAGTATGCCTTCAATTTTGAATAAATCCCCAACAGTGTCACCAGCAAAGCACCGCCACACCATCACACCTCCTCCTTCATTCTTCACAGTGTAGAATCCATCCGTTCACCTTTTCTGCGTTGCACAAAGACACGGTGGTTGGATCCAAAGATCTCAAATTTGGACTCATCAGACCAAAGCACAGATTTCCACTGGTCTAATGTCCATTCCTTGTGTTCTTTAGCCCAAACAAGTCTCTTTTGCTTGTTGCCAGTCCTTAGCAGTGGTTTCCTAGCAGCTATTTTACAGGAAGGCCAGCTGCACAAAGTCCCCTCTTAACAGTTGTTTTAGAGATGTGTCTGCTGCTAGAACTCTGTGTGGCATTGACCTGGTCTTTAATCTGAGCTTCTGTTAACCTGCGATTTCTGAGGCTGGTGACTCGGAAAAACTTATCCTCCGCAGCAGAGGTGACTCTTGGTCTTCCTTTCCTGGGGAGGTCCTCATGTGAGCCAGTTTCTTTGTAGCATTTGATGGTTTTTGCCACTGCACTTGGGGACACTTTCAAAGTTTTCCCAATTTTTCGGACTGACTGACCTTCATTTCTTAAAGTAATGATGGCCACTCGTTTTTCTTTACTTAGCGGCTTTTTTCTTGCCATAATACAAATTCACACAGTCTATTCAGTAGGACTATCAGCTGTGTATCCACCAGATTTCTGCACAACACAACTGATGGTCCCAAACCCCATTTATAAGCCAAGAAATCCCACTTATTAAACCTGACAGGACACACCTGTGAAGTGAAAACCATTTCCGGTGACTACCTCTTGAAATTCATCAAGAGAATACCAAGAGTGTGCAAAGCAGTAACAAGGTGTGGGCGGGCTTTGCTGGTGACACTGTTGGGGATTTATTCAAAATTGAAGACATACAGAACCAGCATGGCTACCACAGCATCTTGCAGCGGCATGCTATTCCATCCTGTTTGCATTTAGTTGGACCATCATTTAGTTTTTAACAGAACAATGATCCCAAACACACCTCCAGGCTGTGTAAGGGCTATTTGACTAAGAAGGAGAGTGATGGGGTGCTACGCCAGATGACCTGGTCTCCACAGTCACCAGACCGATCTGAACAAAATCGAGAAGGTTTGGGGTGAGCTGGACCGCAGAGTGAAGGCAAAAGGGCCAACAAGTGCTAAGCATCTCTGGGAACTCCTTCAATACTGTTGGAAAACCATTTCCAGTGACTACCTCTTGAAGCTCATCAAGAGAATGCCAAGAGTGTGCAAAGCAGTAATCAAAGCAAAAGGTGGCTACTTTGAAGAACCTAGAATATAAGACATGTTTCCAATTGTTTCACACTTTTTTATTAAGTATTTCATTCCACATGTGTTAATTCATAGTTTTGATGCCTTCAATGTGAATCTACAATTATCAGAGTCATGAAAATAAAGAAAAGTCTTTGAATAGGAAGGTGTGTCCAAACTTTTGGTCTGTACTATATATATATATATATATATATATATATATATATATATATATATATACATATAAAAGTAAATACAGTATAGGTTTTTTTTTATTAATACAGTATATATATTTATATTTTTTTGTCACTAATTTTCAGATTTACGCACCTTTCTCCAGCGGACATGGAAAACTGCTATAAAAAAAAGTTTTCTATATGTAAGTACGATAAGCAAGTATGTTTTTCCTGGCCGGTGAAAGAAACATTTTATCTGTCAAAACTATTGACGAGAATGTCATGGAAACTTTTTCAAAGAGCAATTTTCTGGGGAGTTTGTGCTTTACTCTACGGACCAGGCTTTATTTTGACTCTCTACATGGCGTCTGCCTTTCCTGGTAACGGCCATAGATTCTAGGAGGTTGGAAGACTGGGTGTAAGGACGTTCTTCAGTAAACGCATTTCCTGTTATTTTTTCCAGGGGAATGTAAGAGGCAATTAAATATTAAATGAATACGGCATTTAGTAGATAGGGCTCAGCACGGAGGTATCAGTAATACAAACTGACTGCAGAACACAGATACTCCCTCTATAATAAATCACCTTCTCTGTGAGTGGCGGCAAAGCGACAGGTTCCAGCTTTCGGATAAAAGAGAGGTGTAGAAAACCAACAAGGCACATAAAAAAAATAATAAAAAAACAACAAAAACAAACAAAACAAATCTTGGAACCAGTTAATTGCTTGTTAATTAAGATAAATATTTGGAAAAAGAAAAATTTATGGGAGGAAATGTTATTCTTGAAAACAATTTATTTGCTTTAGATGAGAGTTCAGAGTATTGAGGCTTTGATAATGTATAAAAGCGCAGAGGGCAAATGCCCAAACCACTGTTCCAAAAGCCAAAAATTCCTGCTATGCTAATGCTGAGGAGCGTTTAATGGTCAAACAAGTCTAGGGTTGGATTGGCCCATCAGGCACCTCAATCTGAGAGGTTTGCTCTGGAGCAGGGTTTGACAACCTATATATCATGATTGATAGGTTTTGGGTGGGTCACTGACCAAGTGCTCAACCAATTTATCACCTTGATAGTGCCCCAACAGCAACGGTGCCAAAGGTTCTTCAAAATAACATTGTAAAGTCTAGTGCTCCCTTAATACTACCAAAATAATGATGCCCAAATGGTGCCAAACCAAAAAAATAAAAAGTGACAAAGCCGAGGACTCTAACCCTAACCCTTCCTTGAAAACCATTGGCTCAGTGCTCCACCATTCAACCTTGGAGACGAAAGACCATTTTATCTCTCAAGCCAATGACGTCAACATATTTACCTACGCCATCCTGTAGCATACACAAATTATTTTGGTACACTATTGTTTCGGGAATCATTACTTTTGAGGGTACTTTAAAAAGCACACAGGGACACTATTAGTGTTTTGGGGATTTTGGAGGAACCTCAACTTTTTAGTTAGGCATTTTAATGATTTTGTGGGAACCATGAGAGTACTAGGATTGGCACAGTTATTTTTTGGAACATTTGGCATCACTGTTGTTGGAACACTGTGCTTAGCTTGACACTATGAGCAAGTATTCCATTTGGCACAATTATTTTGGGGGACACTATATAGGCGCACACTGTTGTAGGCATGCTTATATGGAAGCACTCTGATACAAATATTTTTGGGCCACAATGGGGGTGCTAATTCTGATTGACACTTGTTACTTACTAAATAATGTTGTCTACTATTGGACCATTGGGGCCATCCAGTATTAAAGGCTTATTAATATGTTAGAGCCTGGGTCCACTGCAGAATTGTATGGGTCTCTGGAGTCAGTCAGTCTGACCTTATCTCAAGTTATCATTGGAGCTTTATTAGTGACACAAACATCTTGTAGATACCTATAAATTTCTAGGGTTCATCAAAAGACTTACTCTACATCACACTTGCCAACTCTCCAGGAATATCTGGGAGCCTCCTACTCAAGAAAAAATTGGCACCTATGACTACAGATGAGTGAAGTTTGAGGTTTGTACCGAACATGGACTTTTAATTAAACTCAGGGGCCAGTTCAAAATTTGGGTGCTGTACGTATGCTACCCACTCGATTGAAGATCAGGGTGCTCGGGTACGCTCGGTGCTTGGCCCAGTGAGAGCCGCTTGCAGTCTCTGAATGGATCTCATTGGTGTTAAAAACATTTTCGGATGCTGTGTGTAAAAAAACCCAAAACCCTGGAAATACTTAGTTTATGGCGGTCTGAATGTGGGTGTGGAGCTTCCCAATGAGTTACTTCCAATGAGTTTCGGGCTCCAGGTCAAGCCCAGGTCCCGAACTGAACTTTATCCAAAGACCCTCTGCACCCAGTGAACCCGAACTTTCATGGGTCTGCTCATTTATACCTATCACTCCTCCCAGAAAGCAAGACTTAAAGAAATGTTCTTGTGCCTAATGCCAGGATGCTCCATCAACCTAATCCAACGGTAAATTGAGGAGCTTTGGAGAAAGCATGGAAGGGGCATAGAAGAGGTTTGCTTTGAAAGGGGTCATGCTATCATCTACCTTACTCTCCTTTATCAATATCCAGAATAATCGGAAAAACATCCCTGAAAATGATCAAGTATGCTCTAAATTTAGGAAATTTCATCTAATATCTAACTTTATGGATTGTTTTTACTTTCTGACCACTAAAATAACCTCATTTGCTTCTTAAAGTGAGAAGTTGGCTTCTAAAGTCTACAGTAATTTGCCAACATCTTAGCCAAGTCTAAAATAGTTGACATTAAACAAAAACTATAAATGTGAGGATACCAGATAAATAAGCTGAAAAATATCAAGCATCGTATGGCCTTAAATAAAGACAATTGTACGTGGATTCAGAGAGGAACCCTGCTCTCTAACTTTCATTGTGTCGCATTGCTGATTCTTTCAGCTCATTCAGATGCAGGGCGCCAACACGAGAATAAAATAAATAGTATGCACACAGCCTAACACTGTCTGCGCGTGAATCATATACATAGCATATGTAAAACTGTGCAATGCGAGGTCCACTCTATGTGCCAAGAGCAACCGCAAGGTATACAGTATCCCAGCAAGGGCACACAGTATCCAGGATGGGTTTAACATGGGGAAACAGAGGCTGGAACCTGATTTCCTTTTATATTTTATTTAGATTAGTCTCTGCTCAGTGGGGTGGTTTCTTAATTAGAGCAGTGCGATGGTGTAAGCCGCGAGCCTCGGACCCCTGCTTGGCTTCTTAAGTTACACTGAGGAAGTATAACTAGTATATATCCTGCTCTGCAATATCTGAACAGCGAGCGACCATTTCAATGGGAGGAAAAGACATGAAACTTAATCAACTTTATGAAATTTACGAGGGATTTGAGCCTTGTCCTTGGAAGTTGACTTATTTTTCTACCAGCATCCTGAGATGATGAGATGCGAGACACGGGCTCCTGGAAGTTTGAGTTTTTCGTAGCAAAGCTCCTTTGTTGGTGAAGATTGAGTGACAACTTCAATTCAGATTATCTTGTGAGCTCTGGTAAAGGGGGCAGAGGGTATAGGGCTTGTGGAAGGAGCAGATACAACCAAGCGCTGGTGCCTGGGGAGGCCACCTGAGAAGACACCAGTTTTTTAAATGACCCGTGGGAGGCCTCGTTACAGAATTTGCATTGGGGCCCCAATGAATGACTGGTGATTTTTTTGTACAACTCTCACAACATCATTTTTTTCTTAAAGGGGTTATTCGGTTTTAGAAAACCTCTTGCTCCAGGATGCAGTTTGTTTAAAGAAAAAAAAGTGCTGTGATCACCCTCCCTGGGTCCGGCGTTTTGTCTCTGCCAATGCTTCTTGTATTTGTTTTGTCTACATGGCTGAAAACACTGATTAACTGGCTGCATCGGGAGCAACGTTGGAAATTCAGTACTAGACCAGGGTAGGGTGAGTAAAGGACAGGTTTTTTTTTTAAATAAACTACAACTGGGGGATATGGGTTTTATAAAAGTGGAAAACTTGTTTAATTGGGAAGTTAGGTAATGGCTTGCTTTTTGGCAAATCATAAAAAAGAATAACTTCAAAGTGAGCGAATTTGCTTTTTTGTACCCCACTTTATTTCCTGCAAAGTCTCCTTATAATACCACCTAAGGCCCGTTTCACACGTCAGTGAAAAACACTGACGTTTTTCACTGGCGTGTAAAACACGCACAAGTCCCTGCGTGTGCCGTGATTCACGGCACACGTGGGTTGTCTATGTGCAATCCGGGCTCCGTTCTCCGTGGCCCGTGATTGCACTTAGAAATCAACTCACCTGTGCGCGCTCCCGCTCTCCATGGTGCTGATCGCTCCCGCGTTGCAGCATCCGGCCGGCGGTGACCCCTGCAGCAGCTGCTTCCGGGTCGGCTGTGTCGCGCATAATGAATATGCGCGACAATAATGAGCCGGCTCAGAAGCAGCCGGCAGAACGGGCTGCAGAGAGCGCCGCTGAAGCGGGGTGAGTAAAAATGTTTTTTATTTTAAAAGCACGTTTTTTTCTGGCACATGTTTCACGGACCACACCACTGCGTGGTCCGTGGAACATCAGTGATGCCAGAAAAAAATGGACATGTCTCCGTGCGGCAATCACGCACACGCGGGTACGCCGCACGGAGACACGTGCAGTGAAAAATCACTGACGTGTGAGCAGACCCATTCATTATAATGGGTCTGCGTATGTCAGTGATTCTGGTACATTTAAAAAAAAGCACAAACGTACCAGAATCACTGACATGTGAAACTGGCCTTATGGAAAGACATCATTGTCTTTGAGCGTTGGCATACGTGAGATTTTTTGAAGCAACATGGTTCGACATACGTGCTGTTGCTCCGTTTAGTGTCTACTGGACTAATAATGATCTCAATAAATGGAGCAGCAGTGCACATGTCTAACAACATAAGGATGACTGCAGCTAGACAGAACATGCGCTCCAAACCCTCGTTCTTGTGACTGCAGGAGGAGTTCCAGAATAATCACACATTGGCAAGGGTAGTGATGATGGACCTGTGTTCAGGGATGGAGCCAATGGTTTTCACCTTGAGATAATCCAAAATGTGACAGACTAAAGGATAAACTCAAAATGAAGTAAGCAGAAATTCAGGAGACAGTCTGAAGAATAGTAAAAGGCTGAGGTCAAATCAAAGAAAAATTTAAGTCATATTCAAAAACAAACAAAAAAGCCATAACAGCACATTGGAGGATGACTGCCTTTTATATAGTGGATATCAATGGCAAGGAGCGATGGAGAGATTTGACCTGGCCAAGGAGAGATGTGACTTGGCCAAGGAGAGATCGAGAGATATAAACTAGAGAAGGAGAGATGAAGAAATGTGACTTGGTCAAGTAGAGATGGAGAGATGTAACCTGGCCAAGAAAAGATGCAAAGATGTGATCTGGCTAAGTAGAGATGGAGAGATGTGACTTGGCCAAGCAAAGATGGAAAGATGTGGCCTGGCCAAGCAAAAATGGAAAGATGCGACCTGGCCAAGTAGAGATGTAACTGGCCAAGGAGAGATGGAGAGCTGTGAACTAGTGAAGGAAAGATCGAGAAATGTAACCTGGCAAAGCAGAGATGGAGAGTTGTGACCCAGGCAAGGCGATATGGAGAGATTTGACTTGGCCAAGGAGAGATGTGACCTGGCCAAGGAAAGATAGAAAGATGTGACCCGTGCAAGGAGAGATGAAGAGATGTGATCTGTCTAAGAAGAGATGGAGAGCCATGGCCAGATCCAGAGAGACTGTTGGTGAGATTGGGAACAGAAGTGGAAGCATAGAGTTGCAGTTGTTGACAAAAGCCATTGGCAACTGGCACAGGAACTGGACAAGACAAGTAACCATTATTTGACAATCTTCCAAATCTGTATTTTTTTCTCCAGTGAACTAAAATATGGTAAAATATTGTTTAACCTGATGAAAGGTTTGGTGTATGTATGCTTCATGTAGTGTTATGGTCTTTACTACACACTAGAGTCTTAGTTTTGACCTAGTTGGGTAAACCCTCTTACCCAATGGGAGAACATACTCACATTTCAAGCAGATTCATTGTTCTCACTTACAAAAGCAAGAGACATAAGAAAGGGATTGCACTTGGTTGGATTCAAAGCTAGGACCTCAGTGGTATTTCATATCACCAAATAGTAGCACACTTGTCTTGCCTTGGTCTTCATTATTCAATGAGGTCATAGTTTTCAGCAGTTCATGACTAGAGAAACCATAATTAAGAAAAGAAGGGAGATGACGATGTTCACCACTGGTGTGGCCAACCGTGTTCGGAAATCCTACATTTAGATTATGTTGTTCTACAACATTAAAGTTGTGGTTTGGTCACTGTTGAGTTACCCACTTTAATACACACCAGAGTTCTTGTAAACCAAGGATAACATTGATATACTGAGGTTTTGTGCTGTTTTTTTGGACCTGGGTTAATAGGATCTGCAGTAGGCAAGCTTCCACTCTTTTGTCTCGTACAGCTGGAGGAAATTGCTAAGTCGCGATGTTCTACTCAATGGCCAAACCATTCACTCATTCATCTCAATTAAGTAATATCAGAAGTAAACAGAAGTCAGTTGAGCGAGACCGCGATATGTTCCAAAAGGGAACAATTTACGAAATAAAAGACAGTTCAATGCAATGTACGTTCACACGTGAATGTATACGTCTATTTGTCAGGTCCCTGACACCCGCACCTCGGCCAAGAGCCTGTAATGCCATCTTGTATGTAGCCGGCCAGATCGGAGAAAGGATGGATGCACAACAAGCTTTAACCCACACCTCCCGCCCCTCCTAAAAAGTTGATTGTTCTCACTTACAAAGCAAGAGACATAAGCAAGGGATTTGTCCCAGATCCAAATGCAACATTTGTACACGGTCCAAGTGTAATGGGATCCAGACGGGTTTTTTTTTAACTGAAGTGTGTTTTAAGATAATGTGATGTTGGAAGTAGATATAGAGAAGCTCCCAGAATACGCTGTGTATTTTGTCTTAAAAAAAACCTAGCTTTAAAATATCCCCTCAAATTCCCATCCTTTTACTATTTCCAGGGGCAATCATATATGTCCTACATCCTGCTCAGCAGTGCAAAGACCTATGGATAGACAGGGTCCATTCTGACCTTTGAAAATAAGTATTCTTACCCTCGCTTATACTCACCATGCAGTGTCTATATGCCTGAACAATTTATAGCAACATTCTGGGATATTACTATTAAAGCCTTCACTACCCTAGACCACCAGGGATTTAACCATGAATCCCCTCCAGTGCCATGAACCCAACAAAGATGTAATCATAAGCTCCTTCTGTTTGTTAGGCCACTAGAAATGCAGCTATAAAGACTTTTGCACCTCAGACAACCAGGGGTATTGCAAAAAGCTCCCTTATTAATTACTACACTTTATCACCAATGACGTAACAAAGAGCCCTTTAACTACCCTAGACCATCAGGAACTTTACAATAAATCCCTTCACTTTTCTTGACCTCCAGTGATGTTACTATAAACTTCATTAGTAATCTAGACAACTAGTAATATAACAGTAAACCCCTTCACTACACTAGTGTCATGAGTGTGTCGCGTCCACAGGTTACATCTTGTTTTGGAGTGGATTTACTTTCATTTGATACTGAAAGAGTTAAAGACTCTTTCCTTTGTGGCTGAGATACCTCATAGTCTTTATCACAGATGTAGCATCTTATAATCACGCCCTTCCGCTATATTTACCCACTCCTGGCTTTACTCCATGCCGGTGATAGATCTTCTATACTGATCATTTTGAAGGAGCCTGTTTCTAGAGTAGTTGAGGTGTCATTTCAGTTGTAGCTGTGTAGTTTCCTGCTGAAGAAATCTAGGAGTGTTATTTTGGCACAAATGTCGTCCGTCATTAGGAGAATTATGACAGGTTGGGCCGTTGGGGGCAAAAGTCTCACTTTGCCTTGTGAGACTCTGGATTTTAAATTTGTTTTCATTTCTGTTGGTGCAGCAAAGGTTAATGTCAGTTTCTCTGTTAGCAGCTTGTGGTTAGTACTCCTCGGGTGCAGCTGGTTTGTATAGTAGATATGTAAAGTGGTGAAGTATTGGTGCAATGAAAGGTGAGTGAACAGTGAATAGTAAATTACCTATTTCAAGTCTTCAATTAACAAACCTGATAAAGGCTGAAAATCAGGCAAAGGTCTAATCTAGTGGATTGGCCCTATATCTAAATACCCTTGGCCAAGACACATTGACCTGTCTTTACCCAAGCCTTAAGCACACTTGCCCGGTTTTGCCCCTTTAAGTGCTGTTGGCACCTTGGCACCATTTTGATTAAATTTTTTGCATCTTTTTGGAACATTACATATCATTATTTTGATAATGTAGCATTACACTTCCATTTACTCACACATTCTTCCATTTTTTTTGTACTGTTGGATACAATAAAAAGAAGCTCCCCTTTAAGTACCTGGTACCCCATACCACTCTGTTTCAAAAACATTTTTGTATTTACATTTTTTTACACATCCTTATAATCACATTTCATACACATTTTCCATATATTTATACTGCCGTATGTAACAAATAGAGGTGACCTTAGGTGCACTGGGACACCCTCATGACGCCCCAAATTTCATTTTTATGTTGCATTGTCTTTGTGAACCCTTAACACACCCATCCGAATATTTTTGAACATTTCACAATCCAAAACCCTCTGCTCCCTTTTTTCAATTTTTGCCTTCTATGGTCAGGTATAAAAAGAGGTTCCCCTACAAATATAGCCAGCACTACCACTTTGGCCCCCCAAATTTTTATCTTATTTGACCTTTACGTCCTATAATCTAGCACATTTTATACACTGACACCAATACTAAGGATTTGTACTACTGGTTGGAATAAAATTATGTCTCTTTAAGGGCACCAATCTAAAAATGTAATTTTTAATACTTTTTGTAAGAAGGATTGAAAGTGTCATTTGTCTTATTTAAAGGGAAGCTGCCACCAGATTTGGCCCCTATAACCTGTGGCCACCACCAGTGAGCCCTTATATACAGCATTCCAGAATACTGTATATAAGAGCCCAGGCTGATCTGTATAACATAAAAAACACTTTTATTATACTCACCTAGGGGGGTGGTTTGGTCCGATGGGTGTCGCTGGTTTGTGACCCAGTGCCTCCTCTCTGTGGCGATCACCTACCTCCTTCAACCCAGCCCAGTATGGATGACATGTCCTATGTCATCCACACATGTTGGCATTGCGGTTCTGCGCAGGCACACTCTGATCTGCCCTGCTCTGGGCAGATCAAAGTACTGTAATGCGCAGGCACAAGGAAAGGTTAAAGATTGCCCTTGCATGTGTGACGCCCTGGACTAGCCAGGTAGTCATAGACATAACACCACACACACCCCCTCCCCTGGATAGTCACACCAGTCAAACAAAAACCCTTGTTGCCTCCCTCCAGGGTCTGATGTCCACACCAGGTGGGGCGGAGCCAGGCAGTTGGCCCCACCCGCCGAGGAGTTCACAGGCCTGGAGGCGGGAAAAAGCAGTTAGTTCAGTTTTGGAGTGGAGGAGTGAAGGAGAGATTGAGTTTAGAGGTGAAAGTGAGAGGTCAGAAACTGTCGGTGTCTGGGTAGGGGCCCAGACACAAACAGCAAGGTTGGCAGACGGTGGTGGCCGTCTGCAGGAGTTAGTGGATCCGTAGGACCGGGGTCGGGTGGTGGCCCGCCGGTACCGAACCGGGGAGTGGAGTCAAGCTAAGTACACAGGCAGGGCCATCGGACCCCGACTAGGCTTGGAGCCACCGACAACGGTCAAATCCGAGTGTGACCGGAACCCCAGGGGTTTCCCAACAACAAAGACCCGATAGAAGGCAACAGTCCACACCGTGAGGATATACAGCCACCTCCATAGGCTAGAGATCCAAGGGCCAGCGCCTGAGGGCAAAACGGGCTCCTTCGGTACCTATACGCCGGGGAGCGGACTACCGGTGGGCAACCACAGGAGTCAGAACATTCTAACAAGGTGCAGGGAAAGACAGCCACCATCACACTGTCCGGGGAGAGCACAAACACTGCAGCCGGCTGTGGGACCCGTCCATCCAGCCGTTTGGTTTACCAGAGACTCTGTCAGTGACTACCTGAGTGAGTACACCAGTGCCATCCGGCACCGTGCCGCGCTGCCCCTGCAACCCTGCACCCCAGCCATCCAGCCTCCCCGTTACACCACCGGGCCCTGGGATCACCAACCCCTACCCACGGAGGGGACAACATCCTAGCTGCTCCCTACCATCGCTCCCGGGATCCCCGTCACCAGCAGCGGTGGTGCCCTTTATCACCACGACCCGTGGGTGGCGTCACGAACTATCTCCCAAAACAAACCACCCTTTTTCACTCGTGGACGAGGAGCGCTGCTCGAGTCCCCGGGTCTGGCCCACCGCTCGAGCCACCGAGCAGCAGCAGAAGCCCCAAACCCGAGCGTGGCGAGCGCGTACCCTCCGCCCGGGACACATGCGCAGTAAAATACATAAATAAAGTGAGCCTGCGCAGGACCTCAATACTGCTAGTATGGATGACGTAGGATGTGTCATGCACACGGGCCTCAGAAGAAGGAGAACGGCGATCGCCGTAGTGAGGAGGCAATGGACAGGAGAGCAGTGACACCTATCGAACCGACCCGCCCCCCCCAGGTGAGTATTATAAAGCTGTTTTTTACGTTCTACACAGAGGCCTGGGCTCTTATATACAGTACTAGAAGGTGGCACGATTCTACGCATCGGGTATTCTAGAATTTACGTATTGTGTAGTTCATGTATGATTTTTGTTCTATATATAGATGTTGTTGTGTGTACTTACCAAGTGTTTGTGTAGGGCGCTGTACATGTTCTGGGTGTTGTCTGGGTGTGGCGGGGGGTGAGAGCGGTGTTGTATGTGTGTTGCGTTGTTTGTGGAGCGCTGTGTGTCTGTAGCGTTGTGTGTGTGTGTGTGTTGCGCGGTTTGTGTGTGTGTGGTGTGTTTTGGGGGGAGGTATGTTTTGTGCAATGTGTGTGTTGTGCGGTATGTGCGTATATTTATGTATGCCGTGGTGTTTGTGTATTGGGTGTTGTGTGTGTGCAGCGTTGTCTGTGTGTGTGGGTGTCTGTGTAGGGCGGTGTTTGTGGTTCCCAGTGTGTGTGTGTGTGTGTTGTGCAGTGCGTGTGTGTGTGTGTGTGTGTGTGTGTGTTGGGGGGAGGTGTGCACCTCCCATCGTGCTCCATCCCCCATGCTGCGCACCCCTCATCGTGCTCCATCCCCCATGCTGCGCACTCCCCATCGTGCTCCATCCGCCATGCTGCGCACTCCCAAACGTGCTCCATCCGCCATGCTGCGCACTCCCAAACGTGGTCCATCCGCCATGCTGCGCACTCCCAAATGTGCTCCATCCGCCATGCTGCGCACTCCCAAACGTGCTCCATCCGCCATGCTGCGCACCCCCCATCGTGCTCCATCCGCCATGCTGCGCACTCCCAAACGTGCTCCATCCGCCATGCTGCGCACTCCCAAACGTGGTCCATCATGCTGCGCACTCCCAAACGTGCTCCATCCGCCATACTGCGCACTCCCCATCGTGCTGCATCCCCCATGATGCGCACTCCCAAACGTGCTCCATCCGCCATGCTGCGCACTCCCAAACGTGCTCCATCCGCCATGCTGCGCACTCCCAAACGTGCTCCATCCGCCATGCTGCGCATTCCCAAACGTGCTCCATCCGCCATGCTGCGCAATCCCAAACGTGCTCCATCCGCCATGCTGCGCACTCCCAAACGTGGTCCATCCGCCATGCTGCGCACTCCCAAATGTGCTCCATCCGCCATGCTGCGCACTCCCAAACGTGCTCCATCCGCCATGCTGCGCACCCCCCATCGTGCTCCATCCGCCATGCTGCGCACTCCCAAACGTGCTCCATCCGCCATGCTGCGCACTCCCAAACGTGGTCCATCATGCTGCGCACTCCCAAACGTGCTCCATCCGCCATACTGCGCACTCCCCATCGTGCTGCATCCCCCATGATGCGCACTCCCAAACGTGCTCCATCCGCCATGCTGCGCACTCCCAAACGTGCTCCATCCGCCATGCTGCGCACTCCCAAACGTGCTCCATCCGCCATGCTGCGCATTCCCAAACGTGCTCCATCCGCCATGCTGCGCAATCCCAAACGTGCTCCATCCGCCATGCTGCGCACTCCCAAACGTGGTCCATCCGCCATGCTGCGCACTCCCAAACATGCTCCATCCGCCATGCTGCGCACTCCCCAACGTGCTCCATCCGCCATACTGCGCACTCCCAAACGTGCTCCATCCGCCATACTGCGCACTCCCCATCGTGCACCATCCGCCATGCTGCGCACTCCCAAACGTGCTCCATCCGCCATGCTGCGCACTCCCAAACGTGCTCCATCCGCCATGCTGCGCACTCCCAAACGTGCTCCATCCGCCATGCTGCGCACTCCCAAACGTGGTCCATCCGCCATGCTGCGCACTCCCAAACGTGGTCCATCCGCTATGCTGCGCACTCCCAAACGTGGTCCATCCGCCATGCTGCGCACTCCCAAACGTGCTCCATCCGCCATGCTGCGCACTCTCAAACGTGCTCCATCCGCCATGCTGCGCACTCCCAAACGTGGTCCATCCGCCATGCTGCGCACTCCCAAACGTGCTCCATCCCCCATACTGCGCACTCCCAAACGTGGTCCATCCGCCATGCTGCGCACTCCCAAACGTGCTCCATCCCCCATGCTGCGCACTCCCCATCGTGCTCCATCCCCCATGCTGCGCACCCCCCATCGTGCTCCATCCCCCATGCTGCACCAGCATCAGCCTCTCTGCCCGCAGCATCAGCCTCTCTGCCCGCAGCATCAGCCTCTCTCCTCCCAGCATCAGCCTCTCTCCTCCCAGCAAGCATCAGCATCTCTCCTCCCAGCATCAGCCTCTCTCCTCCCAGCATCAGCCTTTTCTGTTCCTAGCATCAGCCTCTCTCCTTCCAGCCTACCCCAGCCTCAGCCTCCCCCAGCATCAGCCTCTCTTCTCTCAGGCTCCCCCTCCCAGCCTTCCCCAGGATCAGCCTCTCTCCTCCCAGCATCAGCCTCTCTCTCCTCCCAGCATCAGCCTCTCTCCTCCCAGCATCAGCCTTTTCTGTCCCCAGCATCAGCCTCTCTCCTCCCAGCCTACCCCAGCCTCAGCCTCCCCCAGCATCAGCCTCTCTTCTCTCAGCCTCCCCCTCCCAGCCTTCCCCAGGATCAGCCTCTCTCCTCCCAGCATCAGCCTCTCTCCTCCCAGCATCAGCCTCTCTCCTCCCAGCATCAGCCTCTCTCCTCCCAGTGTAGTGGGTGAGCATACCCCCTACAAAGGGAGCATAGTTTACCGGAAATGCCATTAATAAAAATGTTTTACCTTTGTTTATGTGTATTGTGTTAGGGCACCCCTAGTGGCCGGGTGGGACGGCTGTCACCACAGTGGAAGGAGGAGCCGGCAGAAACCAAGGGGAATGAGTGTGTGTGTGAGAGGCAGTTGGATCCGGGACGTGAGAGAGTGAAGATCAAGGGGCAGAGTGTGGGGGCTGAATTAAGAGGGGACGCCGGAGAGAACGGGAGAGGACGGAACCTCGGAGAGTGAAGCAACCGGTGTGGGTCCGGTGCGTGTGTAACCGCCAGTGGGAGCCCGGTGAAGCGGATTAACCAGGGCACATCCCCACGCGAGGGTACGTCAGGGCAGGTTGTCCCCCAGTCCCAGGAAGTGTTTTTTTGCTGCAACAGCCGGATTGTGACTTCGTGTGTAAAATAAAGATGTCTTTTGTTTTCACCACATCCTGCCTGAAGACTGTTTGTACAACGTCCGACGACATCAGCACACTCTGCCCCACCAAGTTAGTCCCCGACCTTGAAGTAGTGATGGAGTCAGGGGAGAGCCTCGAATCTACAAAGGCCACGACTACAAGGCCGGAGGCCCCCCTGCCACCTCATTACATGTGGCGTAGTCGGCAGGATGCGAATTCCCTGCCAGGGACCCAAGAAGCCGGAGATCAAGTGGTGCCTAGAGCACAGGATCCGGACTATGAGAGAAGATTTCCAGTCCCATGGTGGGAAGAAAAAGAAGTGCCTGAAGCGTTGGACCGGGCACAAGATGGCGGCAAGATGGCCGTCGTCTGTGAAGATGAAGAAAGCGCGCGAAAAGAAGAGCCTGGGGCTGGCCGGTGCCGAAGAAGAAGTTCGGAGTACTCCGCCCAAAGAGGGGAGGTGCCGGTCCCAGGGCATGCAGAAAAACATGTGAAGTGGGCGGTGTTTTGAAGGGAAAGAAGAACCGTCGCGGAGGGGTCGATATGATGTGGGAGACTGGGGGTGGAGTATGCTCAAGCGCGGGAAAAATAGGCCCGCCTCCACTTCCTCCAGCATCTCCACTGACCTCGCCGCCATTGTCAGAGCTACCAAGCGTTTGCACGATGGAGACCTCCAGGCAGCAACAGGAGATAGAGACCGCGATGGCGCTCGCCCACCTGGGCAGAGGACGCCCCAAGCAGCCTGCGGCTGCGGCTGCGAATGTGTCACCGCTTGCGTTACCGGCCGCTCCTGTGGGACAAGGACGCCCGTCTAAAGTTACCTGGATCACCACATGGGATGCCGTGACCGGGGGAACCACAACAGAGGTCCGGGCGACCTATGACAATCCGCTGCCGGTGGGGAATCGGCCTCCGGGAATCCTTCCAGACTCAGAGACACCTCCACCCGTCGCGGTGGAACTGCCGACCCCTGCTCCTGTGCAAGCCCCGGAGGACTCACCTACCCGGAAGCTAGAACAGGATAATTGGGGCTTTTTCTGGAACCCGGTGCAGCCGTCTTCCATACCTTATAGGAGGTCACCGTCCCCAGAGCCGGATCCCGTGCAGGAGAGGCTGCTCGCGGAAACTGTCGCCCGGGAGATGATGGCCGGTCCCCGGGGCGAAGAGCTGGAGTTGCAGTTTGCCACGGGTATAGTGGTGAAATTTAACCAGCAAGGGGGCTACGGTTTTATCCGGGAGGAGACGACCGGTGACGATTATTTTTATAACCGGGTACACTTGGATGTCGAGGGCTTACCTCAGCGTCTACACACGCTCTACCCAGGAGAGAAAGTCCGGTTCATACCTGAAGCGGGGTGCCGCGGCCTCTTTGCGGTCAGCGTCTCCCGTATGCCCACCTCGCAAGAAGCAGTTCAGTGGCAGCAGGAGTTAGAGTGGGAGGAACACCAAAGCCGGCGACGGGCGCAGTCAAGACCGGTGCTGAGTGAATCCTCTCAGTCAAGACGCACTCTAGCCGTCGCTCCAGAAGTGAAGCCCGGACCGCCTACCGACTCAGAGAGGGGAACCCCGGCGGTGCTGGCTATTAGCCAGAGTCTTAACAACAACCCGGTTATCGTCGTGGATATACCGCCACCGCCTAGGGTAGCGACCCCATCGCCTCCATCGGTGCCTGAGGAGACCATGGCACCGAAGCCTGCCGTCGCATGCGAGCCTTTTCAGCGGCTGCGCCGACAGCCCGGACAATCTCTGTCAGATTATATCAGGGCTCAGAGAGCCGAGTGGAAGCGGGTGTTGCACCCAGAATAAAACATTCTGACCGGTTGATTGGAAGACCGGGTGTTCGTTTACAAGTTGAAGTTCAGCAACGTTTAAGTGACTGAGCCCGGAGAGAGTCTGCTGCCGGACTGGGCCAGGGGCTCCTCCGTGTCATGGAGAAAAAGTTTTGAGTTCCTGTTGCTCACGACCAAGACCGGGAGCGCTTGAAAGCCTCCGGGCACCACCAAAGACCGGGAGCGCTGCTAAGCCTCCGGGCACCACCAAAGACCGGGAGCACTGCTAAGCCTCCGGGCACTACCAAGACCGGGCGCTGGACTGGTGCCCCTTTCTTCCGGGCCGCCTGTTGTGGACTGGTTCGTAGTTTGTTCATCATGCTGTGCCTAGTTTTAAATATGTGTGTTTTTTTATGATGGAGCCTTGCCGGGAGGCTCGGGTTTTAAGAGGGGAGGTGTGTAGTGGGTGAGCATACCCCCTACAAAGGGAGCATAGTTTACCGGAAATGCCATTAATAAAAATGTTTTACTTTTGTTTATGTGTATTGTGTTAGGGCACCCCTAGTGGCCGGGTGGGACGGCTGTCACCACAGTGGAAGGAGGAGCCGGCAGAAACCAAGGGGAATGAGTGTGTGTGTGAGAGGCAGTTGGATCCGGGACGTGAGAGAGTGAAGATCAAGGGGCAGAGTGTGGGGGCTGAATTAAGAGGGGACGCCGGAGAGAACGGGAGAGGATGGAACCTCGGAGAGTGAAGCAACCGGTGTGGGTCCGGTGCGTGTGTAACCGCCAGTGGGAGCCCGGTGAAGCGGATTAACCAGGGCACATCCCCACGCGAGGGTACGTCAGGGCAGGTTGTCCCCCAGCCCCAGGAAGTGTTTTTTTGCTGCAACAGCCGGATTGTGACTTCGTGTGTAAAATAAAGATGTCTTTTGTTTTCACCACATCCTGCCTGAAGACTGTTTGTACAACGACCGACGACATCACCACACTCTGCCCCACCAAGTTAGTCCCCGACCTTGAAGTAGTGAGGGAGTCAGGGGAGAGCCTCGAATCTACAAAGGCCACGACTACAAGGCCGGAGGCCCCCCTGCCACCTCATTACACCAGCATCAGCCTTTTCTGTCCCCAGCATCAGCCTCTCTCCTCCCAGCCTACCCCAGCCTCAGCCTTCCCCAGCATCAGCCTCTCTTCTCTCAACCTCCTCCTCCCAGCGTTCCCCAGGATCAGCCTCTCTCCTCCCAGCCTCCTCCAGCACGCCGTGCTCCTCTGCCGACACAGATCCGATCGCACACACACACACACCCGATCGCATACACTCACACACACCCGATCGCATACACTCACACATACCCGATCGCATACACTCACACACACACGATCGCATACACTCACGCACACACACATTGACGATATTGCACATACGCGCTCACACTCACAACATCCAGAGATACCACATGCTTCTGGCCATGTGATCCTCCGGCAGGTCCTGGAAGTTAACAGCACAGTATCGCCGCCGAGAAGCAAGGGATATCCCAGGATGTTGTGAGTGTGTGGATGCGATGTGATGTGTGTGTGAGGTGTGTGTGAGAGTGAGTGTGATCTGATGTGTGTGTGTGTGTGTGTGTGTGTGTGTGCGTGCGTGTGTATGTATGTTCCGCCGCTGCAGGACCTTGATGCGCTGGTAACTATGCTACCATAGTTACCAGCGTATCCCGTCCCCCGCTCGCACAGGAGCCCACACCAGCATACGGCGGCAACCCCAGCAATGCGAGGGTATGTGTCGGCTGGGTTGGCGGCGTACGCTGATGTTGGCTCCCGGGGGTACAGTACTTACCTGGGAGTCGTGGCTCCGTGTCGGTCGGTTCGGGGAATGCGTGCGGGGGGCGGGGCCAGAGCGAGCGTGCATTGCGTGAGGGGGCGGGGCGTGGGCGAGTTGCCTGGGCGAGCGGCCAATCCGTGCGGGGGGGCGGGGCCATGGCGAGCCCAGCGACCAATCAGCTTTGTGTCACCGTAAGGACACAATTTTGGAGCAAGACAGACAGACAGACAGACAGACAGAATAAGGCAATTATATATATAGACTAGAAGGTGGCCCGATTCTACGCATCGGGTATTCTAGAATTTACGTATTGTGTAGTTAATGTATGATTTTTGTTATATATATATATAGATGTTGTTGTCTGTAGTAAGCAAGTGTTTGTGTAGGGCGCTGTACATGTTCTGGGTGTTGTCTGGGTGTGGCGGGGGGTGAGAGCGGTGTTGTTTGTGTGTTGCGTTGTTTGTAGAGCGCTGTGTGTCTGTATCATTATGTATGTGTGTTGCGCGGTTTGTGTGTGTGTGTGTGTGTGTTTTGGGGGGAGGTATGTTTTGTGCAATGTGTGTGTTGTGCAGTATGTGCGTATATTTGTGTGTGCCGCAGTGTTTGTGTGTTGGGTGTTGTGTGTGTGCGGCGTTGTGTGTGTGGGTGTCTGTGTAGGGCAGTGTTTGTGGTTCCCAGTGTGTGTGTGGTGTGTTGTGCAGTGCGTGTGTGGCAGTGTGTGTGTGTGTGTGTGTGTGTTTTGGGGGGAGATGTGCACCCCCCATCGTGCTCCATCCCCCATGCTGCGCACCCCCCATCATGCTCCATCCCCCATGCTGCGCACCCCCCATCATGCTCCATCCCCACTCCCCATTGTGCTCCATCCCCCATGCTGCGCATTCCCCATCGTGCTCCATCCCCCATGCTGCGCACCCCCCATCGTGCTCTATCCCCCATGCTGCGCACTCCCCATCGTGCTCCATCCCCATGCTGCGCACTCCCCATCGTGCTCCATCCCCCATGCTGCGCACTCCCCATCGTGCTCCATCCCCCATGCTGCGCACTCCCCATCGTGCTCCATCCCCCATGCTGCACACTCCCCATCGTGCTCCATCCCCCATGCTGCGCACCCCCCATCGTGCTCCATCCCCCATGCTGCGCACTCCCCATCGTGCTCCATCCCCCATGCTGCGCACCCCCCATCGTGCTCCATCCCCCATGCTGCGCACTCCCCATCGTGCTCCATCCCCTATGCTGCGCACTCCCCATCGTGCTCCATCCCCCATGCTGCACACCCCCCATCGTGCTCCATCCCCTATGCTGCGCACTCCCAAACGTGCTCCATCTCCCATGCTGCGCACTCCCCATCGTGCTTCATCCCCCATGCTGCGCACCCCCCATCGTGCTCTATCCCCCATGCTGCGCACTCCCCATCATGCTCCATCCCCATGCTGCGCACTCCCCATCGTGCTCCATCCCCCATGCTGCGCACCCCCCATCGTGCTCCATCCCCCATGCTGCGCACTCCCCATCGTGCTCCATCCCCATGCTGCGCACTCCCCATCGTGCTCCATCCATCATGCTGTGCACCCCCCATCGTGCTCCATCCCCCATGCTGTGCACTCCCCATCGTGCTCCATCCCCTATGCTGCGCACTCCCCATCGTGCTCCATCCCCCATGCTGCGCACTCCCCATCGTGCTCCATCCCCTATGCTGCGCACTCCCAAACGTGCTCCATCTCCCATGCTGCGCACTCCCCATCGTGCTCCATCCCCCATGCTGCGCACCCCCCATTGTGCTCCATCCCCCATGCTGCGCACTCCCCATCGTGCTCCATCCCCTATGCTGCGCACTCCCAAACGTGCTCCATCTCCCATGCTGCGCACCCCCCATCGTGCTCCATCCCCCATGCTGCGCACTCCCCATCGTGCTCCATCCCCCATGCTGCGCATCCCCCATCGTGCTCCATCCCCCATGCTGCGCACCCCCCATCGTGCTCCATCCCCCATGCTGCGCACTCCCCATCGTGCTCCATTCCCCATGCTGTGCACCCCCCATCGTGCTCCATCCCCCATGCTGCGCACTCCCCATCGTGCTCCATCCCCTATGCTGCGCACTCCCCATCGTGCTCCACGGTCACACATCAGACATTAAACACGCACACATCTGATCGCATACACTCACACACACACCTCATTTCTCCCTGTGCCCACCGGTGGGCGGTCCCAGCAGCTGTGCTGCACGCCGTGCTCCTCTGCCGACACTCACAGATCCGATCGCATACACTCACACACTTACACACATCCGATCGCATACACTCACACACACACACTCACACCCGATCGCATACACTCACACTCACACACATACGATCGCATACACGCGCTGACACAGTCACAACATCCGGAGATACCACATGCTTCCGGCCATGTGATCCTCTGGCAGGTCCTGGAAGATCACTACACAGTATCGCCGCTGAGAAGCAAGCGATATCACGGGATGTTGTGAGTATGTGGATGCGATCTGGTGTGTGTGTGTGTGTGTGTATGTGTGTGTGTGTGTGTGTTGTGTGTTGTTTCCGCCGCAGGACCTTGATGCGCTCACCTCGTGTGGGGGGCGGAGCCTGGGCGATCGGCCAATCCGTGCAGGGGGGGCGGAGCCTGGGCGAGGAGAGCGGCCAATCCGTGCGGGGGGAGGAGCCGAGGCGAGCGCATAATCCGTGCGGGGGGGGCGGGTCCATGGCGAGTCCAGCTGCCAATCCGCTGTTTTTCACCGTAACGACATGGCCAATCCGTGCGAGGGGCGGCGGACCCGAGGCGAGGCGAGCTGCCAATCTGTGAGGAGGGGAGGAGCCAAGGCGAGGTGAGCGGCCAATCCGTGCAGGGGGGCGGGGACATGGCGAGGCCAGCAGCCAATCCGCTGTTTGTCACCGTAAGGACATATCCCGGGACACAATTTTGGAGCAAGACAGACACACAGACAGACAGAATAAGGCAATTATATATATAGATTCTGGAATGCTGTAATAAGGGCTCAATGGTGGTGGCCACAGCTTATAGTCGCCAAATCTGGTGATAGGCTCCTTTTAAGGCCAATGCCAATAGTCTAAGTTGGCCGGGTTGGAGTCTTTTATCTTCTGAGGAATGTCACGTCTTCCAGTATGACGGTTGTACAAACAGTATCGGCGGTTACTAATCACAGATTTCCTGATGGCCCTTTGATATCATTTGCAGTGTTACGTGCAGGAGAATGGAGACTAAGATCAAGAAAGAAGATTTATATCCGCTCTTAAACCTTTTGCAAACAGAACTGAAGTGGCGAAGATGTTTCTCACGTCTCCATTCGTTGGCACTTGTTGTCTTCCTCCACTCTATAGGACATCATCCACTATGTAAGGAATTCTATTTTCCACCTTAAAGTAACAGTACTCTTAGCCTCCAGACCCCAGTGGGGTGGCTACGGATGGAAATGAAGTGCGAGAGTGCAATTCTCCGGTGTCCTAAAATAGTAAGAGACTTCAGTGCGAAAGGGGGAAAAAAATGAAGTCACAGGTCAACGTCTCCAGGGTCATTATCACTCAGTCTGCGAAAAGCTGGGGATGTGGAGGCTGCATGGTAAATCTTTGCGTTAATCAATGACAAATGTTAGGAGGAAGGATGTGCCAACAGAAGGAAGAAAAACCCAGGTTTTTCCCCTTAACACATTGGGCCATCAGGCATTGAAAAATTACTGGAATGCATCATTTATCCCATAGAGGAATCAAAAGCAGAAATGGATGGTTCTTGTTTTTGAACAGCACCAAGGAGAATTAATAGACAAATACTCAATGTGTAATTGTTGTTTCAATATTTATTTCATAAATCAATAGTAGTCATGAAAATAAACAACTTTGTAATATATTGTATCAGTCAGATTTGCTTCTTTCTCTGCCAGACATCAGTCATTATCAAAATTGTCACTCATGTGTAAATTCTGTATTCAGTGAAGATTTTCCTATTACTGAGATAGGGGATGGCAGTTGGTGCTGATGAGATTCTATGATGACAGGAGGAGGGAGGAGCTTGAGGCAGAGGGAGGAGCTAAAGGCAGAGCGCCGCTCCTCCATCTTCTCTCTACATAGTTGCATAGGATGAAAAAAGACCTAGGTCCATCTAGTTCAACCTTCCTCCACCAGTTCTACATTTTCGACTCTAAATTATCTCTAACCCACAATGCTATGTGTACTGAGGAAATCATCCAGCCTTTTTTTAAAAGCTGCTATAATATCTGCTCTAACATGGTGGCCGGCATGTATCACCGAAGTTGTGTAAACCTGGATGTCCGTTCTTGTACTTTTAGTGCCACATGTCTTGTTAGAGCGTACCAGGGCAAGGTTTTACGGATAGCTGGAAAAGCAGGTGAGTCTGACTATCCACATACCTCCGCCCATGGGTGTGTCTCATCTGTTAAGATTTAGACTTTTTGTTTGCCATATGGTCAGTGTGGGGAGACTGTGATGTCTCTAGGAAGGAATCCTCTGAGAGAAGGGACGATTTGCTTATCCTGACCGTGTATAGAGTTTGTGAAGCCTCTCGAAGGAATCCTCTGAAGGAAAGTGAGGCCTCAATTTTTCTGATCGGAGTAAGTGTATGGAGGTTTGTGAAACCTCCAGAAGGTACTTCTGGAGAGGGGTCAATGAGTGAAGGCTCAGATAGCTCCACTGGGATACTTGAGATGTGTATCTGAAAATGTTTGGATGTACCACCAGATAACAGAGAGAGGTAGAAACCGGGTTCTTCAAAGCCGCGCCAATGATCACCAGCCAAAGGATCAGATCAATGAAGCTTTATTGTTGCATCGGTCTACGCGTTTCAGGAGCCCTGCTCCCTTCCTCAGGACCATCAGATACAAGCATACATCAATCGGCTGGTGATCATTGGCGCGGCTTTGAAGAACCCAGTTTCTACCTCTCTCTGTTATCTGCCGCTTTGGGTTGCTGCTGCCGTGGTCAAATTTTACGTGCGATTACAGTGGTTGTGACTCTCACAACCACTTTTGGTGAGTAGTATTGCTCCCCCATCCTATACCCCTACATACAAGGGTAAGACCCTATTGCGCTTTATTTTTCCACAGCTTCTTCTATTACTGGATGTACCACCAGTCACACAGACTTTAAAACCTTGTGTGTTATATACCAGGAGTACAGTTTATGTATGCTTCAATAAACTGACCACACTTTTAAATGGAAATGTTCCTGTGTGCTACCTTATCACATAAACAGAGTAAGTAACCTTACCACACTGCCATTATTATTTCTTGCGGTAAGGGATTCCACAGTCTGACTGCTCTAACTGTAAAGAACCCTTTCCTATTTAACTGCTGGAATCTATTTTCTTCTACTCGCAGGGAACGCTCCCTGGTCCTTAGGGGCACATTGCACACTGCGACATCGGTAACAATGTCTTACTGACACTGCAGCGATAGTCCCTGCCCCTGTCGCAGGTGCGATATCTTGTGATTGCTGCCGTAGCGAATAATATTGCTACGGCAGCTTCACATGCACTCACCTGCCCTGCGACGTCGCTCTGGCCGGCGACCCGCCTCCTTCCTAAGGGGGCGGGTCGTGCGGCGTCACATGGCAGGCGGCCAATTGAAGCGGAGGGGCGGAGATGAGCCGGACGTAAACATCCCGCCCACCACCGTCCTTCCTCATTGCAGCCGGCGGCAGGTAAGGAGATGTTCCTCGCTCCTGCAGCTTCATACACAGTGATGTGTGCTGCCGCAGGAACGAGGAACAACATTGTATCTGTCACTGCAGCGAATTTATGAAAATGACCAACGCTACACCGATCACCCGATTGTGATGTTTTTGCGATCGTTTATCGGTGCATCTAGGCTTTACACGCTGCGACATCGTTACCGGCGCCGGATGTGCGTCACTTTCAATTTGACCCCAACGAGATCGCAGGTGCGATGTCGCACCGTGCAAAGTGCCCCTAAGTGTTGTCTTTGGAAGGAATAAGTCATGTCAGTCCTTTGTATTGACCACACATGTATTTATAAATGAGATCTCCTCTGAGAAGTCTTTTTTCTAAGCTAAGCAAATCTAAGTTTTCCAGATGTGGCCTTACAAGTGATTTATAGGATACGTATCAATAGGTATCAATGCTAGATAGGTCCAATTGCTGAGACCTTTATTAATCACCCATTCCCCTTGTTCTTCCAAATGCAAAAAGGCGATTAAAATCCAATTTGAATTGAGTAATGGGGCATTTTCATCATTCCACTGGAATTGGGGATTTACCGTTTTGGTGATCAGTCGGCTCCCACTTGTTTGGGAGTCAATCACTAATTCAGTGGATAGGTGACAAGTCATGTAGATTTGAATATCCATTCAACTATTGATGGTCTACACTTAAAATAGGTAATCAATGTCTGATCACTTGGGCTCGAGCCATTTAAAGGGGCTGGAGAGGTTATAAATACTAGATAGGTGGGGGGCCGACTTCTTGGACCTGCCGTGATCACCAGTTCTCCATATGAACAGAATGTATCCAATCATTGATCCACTCAAACATTTATTAGCCACTACCATGCAGCTAGGAGTAAAGAGGGATTGGGTCTGCTTCTGTGTTGATTGATGTGTTTTCCAGCCATCTAACCCCCAACACTTTGGGATTTACACTCCATAATGAATATTTGTTAGATTTCTGAGGCAGGAATTTCCCTTTATACATTTATTATTTATTATATCTGACCTGTGGAGGTTTCGCCATTGGGGCCCCTACCATATAGCACAATAAAGTGGCTAAATAGCTGGATAGTTGACAAATGGTAGATAGTTGGGGATCTTACTGGACAGGTGATAAATGCAACATAGGTGGAGGCTTGACTACTGGGAATCCCATCAACTACCATAGCGGATACCCAAGCGCAGTGTATGCCCAACCGCCAATAAAGTCTAACTCCTAAAATCCATTTTATTTTATCTAGAATGAATGAGGACTGGGTCCACTTCTCTGTGTCATGGTAGGTACAGGGAAGTATCAAGCGAGCAGCGAAAGTTAAGGGAAGGGTACCCCTGTGTCTAGGGAAGGGGGAGATTGTGACGCCTTCAAACCTACAGCAGATCCCTGGGGTCCCTCACCACCTCACCCTCACCACCTCTGCACCTATGCTTCAAGCCGAATATCTGACCCTAGGAATCCCTAGTGCTGGACCCTAAATAGGGAATGGGTGGAATGAGCGCTTCGTCAACACCACTAAACGCTAAAGGAAGACACAAGAGGGACACGGGGAAAAAGCATGAACTACTTATCCAGAGATGACTCAGGCAGGAGTTTAGCAAGCTTCAGCAACGATACTAGAGATGAGCGCAAGCGACCTGATTGCAACCAGAGCTAGAATGAACTGAATAATATCACCAGCACCAGACCAGGGAAGATGGAAGTATTTAAGCACCAAGAAAATACTGATGATCAGCAACTGGGTGGAAGGCGAGCTTCTGCTGGGTCCAAAAGGGGAGATGAAAATCCAGCAGGAAAGCTACCTAGTACAATGAATACTGACAGCAGGATCAATAGAATGTCAGGGAGCATTTTGTGCAGCCAAATTCTGTGACCTTCTATTGTCAGAAACCACGTGACTGTCTGTCACACCTGTGACACTCTGGTGATTAGTGGGAGTCACTGTCCCAGCCCAAATCTAGGTGGTCTATTCTTAGGCGGGCTTTGCACACTACGACATCGCAGGTGCGATGTCGGTGGGGTCAAATTGAAAATGACGTACTTCCGGCATCGCATGCGACGTCATAGTGTGTAAAGGCTCGATGATACGATTAACGAGCGCAAAAGCGTCGTAATCGTATCATCGGTGCAGCGTCGGCGTAATCCATGATTACGCTGACGCGACGGTCCGATGTTGTTCCTCGCTCCTGCGGCAGCACACATCGCTGTGTGTGAAGCCGCAGGAGCGAGGACCATCTCCTACCGGCGTCACTGCAGCTTCCGTAGGATATGCGGAAGGAAGGAGGTGGGCGGGATGTTTACATCCCGCTCATCTCCGCCCCTCCGCTCCTATTGGCCGCCTGCTGTGTGACGTCACAGTGACGCTGCACGACCCGCCCCCTTAATAAGGAGGCGGGTCGCCGGCCAGAGCGACGGTCGCAGGACAGGTGAGTCCATGTGAAGCTGCCGTAGCGATAATGTTCGCTACGGCAGCTATCACAAGGATATCGCAGTTGCGACGGGGGCGGGCACTATCGCGCTCGGCATCGCAGCATCGGCCTGCGATGTCGCAGCGTGCAAAGTACCCCTTAGAATTGGCCATCAATGTCTGATCAGTGGTAGTCCCACCACCATTGGCACAATGACATTGGCAAAGTGGTATGTCCATTTTGGTAACTCTTCCTGGCCATTCAGCTGTTGTCTTAATTGTGCTGATCCGTGGTGTTGTAGAAGATGGTTTCTTACCAATTTAGAGACATAACAAGTCCTTACAAATCCCTTTAGGGTATGTACATGACTTCTTTTACCCAAGGAGGAAGACACTTCACAACACACCGGTGGAGTCCTTTGGTCCTCAAGCGTCTTTCTGGCTTGGTCTATTTCTGTCATTTTTGTTTGTTTTTGTTACCATTTTTACATAGACTTGTTGATTGGAAGCCCCCAAAAGAATGGTCAGGTTACTTCTTCACAGCTTTTGAAGTGGTTATCAGAAGCTCAGTAAGACTGAAGATAACCACAGCAAGTCGTTGTTACATTGTGATGTATATGTTCATTCTTTTTAGCACTTTTTCAGGTGGGTCATGGAGTTGATCATCCTGAAGAAGACATTGTGTGTACATACCCTTGAAGTAAATGCTCATTTCATAATTATTTGTTATATTTTTAAAGGGACCAGAGTTCTTTTTCAAGGTGGGGAACAGATTGCTATCGATCATAGGATATTTTTGATTGGAGTTTCGAAGCGCGGATTTCTGGCATATGTGACTTTCTGATACATATTATTTCACGTTGGACAAACACTTTGTCTACTGCACTTCATATTATCTTCCATTTTAAAGTATAGGATGAAACATGAGACATAAACGTCTGTGTGCACATCCCTGACTCTCACACAAAGGAACCATTATTGTATATTGTACCATTAAAAAAAAAAGAGCTGTGCCCAGACAATTAGTTGGCAAGATAATCGTTTAACTACTTGTCTATCTCCTCTTCCTTGCAGGCACCACTGACGACTTCGTTCTTCCAGGTTACTAGGATATCTCAAGACGAATGTTTTAATTTGACCCGTTTAAAGAGGAAATTAATGGCGAGCCTCGGGGCAGAGCTGATTCATCTCATCTTGTTTCAAAATTTTTCTAATTTCTCCAAATAGTTCTTGGTTTATTAATTCGAAATGCGGTACGCCGGGATTCCTTTAAGATGACTGTAATTTGGATCTGTGGCTGCCAAAGGCTTCTTTATAATGCACAGTAGAATAAAAGGTCCTCAGAGAGTCAGAGAGCGGAGATTGATGATGGGCTCTGCATTACTCTTCATGGTTCTCAGGTTGGACTCTTAATTGGTGTATTTTTGGGAATACATCGAAAGCCAATGGAGGAAACTGTGAAACATGGCGAATTGGATCATTGTAGCCAGTTGGGTTCTAGTAATCATTTTCCAGATTGATTGGATTGACTTGGAGTGGATGAAATACAATTAGTTGGTATAGAGTAACATGCACTAGTCCTTTACACTAGTTTTAGTAAATATTCCTCAATGGCAGCTCTATAAAGAAAATCTCTAATATTCAATGATACTTTAACTTCTTAGTATGCACTGTGTTCAAATACTGTCCCCATAGCATAATTTCCAAGAACGTGATCTTAAGTGGAGATCACAGGTCTGCAATATTCCCCTTAATCTTCGTCGACATATATATAGAGCCATCTTGCAAGATCTATAATGTAGCAGATGGGACAGTCATAGCCCAATGAAGTTCCAAGATCAGTAAGTATTAAGTTCCCATCCACGCGTTTCAGGCATGCATCCCTATGGAGTAAGGTCTGAGGCTTTTAAGTACTCACACACTTTATATTCCTGTCTTAAAATAACTTGATTGTTCAGTAACTCTTTCTCCTGCCCCCCTAGTACAGATGCATGTGTGACACCCCAGTGGTCATGGGAGCCACAGTGGAGTTGTTCTCATCACCAGAGGGCAATGCTATGCCTGGAAACAGCAGGGAAACCTCTATGCCAGATACAATCACACACTAAACACTTCCTAATCCAGGCCAGAAGGGGGAGCTCAAGTCCTGTTTGGCGCGAACTTCCCTATGCATTCTGTGCTGGGGAGGGGTTAGAGAGAGAGGAAGAAGAGGAAGAGAAAACTCAGAACTCTAGTAGCAGGAAAAGAGAACAGTCGCTGCTAGAGAACTGTCTCAAGCTTTCCAGGACCGAGCGCTGAATCAGGACACCGGTGTCCTTGACTGTCGGGTGCTAAAGACCCAGCAGTAAACCCAGAGGGCAGGAACACACTGCCTGGCCCAACAGAGACTCCCAAGGGGCAGTAGCATAAAAGAGCCCAGGGCTGCAGAAATACCAGCGGGCCCTACATCCGGCTCGTGCTGCCCGCCACAAGGGATAAAGAAAATCACATCTAGGAATAGGGACACTGTGCTGCTCCGGGCCACAGCAACCCACAGTCAGAGCGCACTAAGAAAGGCCTCCAATGTACCTGGCAGAGAAGGGATTCCTCACTGCTTCCCGACTCACCAGACCACTGTAACCTGTAACCATAACAGCTGACCAGTAAAAGGTAAAGGAAACTACCAGCCTGTGTCGTCCATTTACTGTCGGCGTCCTCAGCCCTGCTCCCCAGTGTACAACACCATAAACTACCACCCTATCAACATCCATGGGGCTTGCTCCACCTGTGGGGAGCTAAACCATTCCAGCTGTGACACCATCCACCCCAGAGGACAGCATCCACAGCGGCGGCTAATCCCTGGCTGCACACCACAGGTAGCGTCACGAGACAAACAACCATCATCATCCTCCCTTTTATTGTGCGCCTCGGGGCCACGAAGCTGGGCAGTGGCCAACCATGACATCCCAGACCCGACATCACTGGCCCAGTGACGAGTAACGTTAACCCCTTGCCCCGCAGGTGCTACACATGCGCGGTTTAGCTAAGTATGGATGTGTTTTCAATGTGCAGCTTGGAGTAAGCCACTGTCAAACACCTTTGGCTTACTTCCTGGGTGAATTAAAAAAAGGAATTCAACATGCCCAATCCTTTTTTTCCCAAAACTCATCTGACAAAAGATGTCACGAGGCCCATATATATATATATATATATATATATATATACAGTGCCTACAAGTAGTATTCAACCCCCTGCAGATTTAGCAGGTTTACACATTCGGAATTAATTTGGCATTGTGACATTTGGACTGTTGATCAGCCTGGAAGTGTGAAATGCACTGCAGCAAAAAAGAATGTTATTTCTTTTTTTATTTTTTTTTTTTAAATTGTGAAAAGTTTATTCAGAGGGTCATTTATTATTCAACCTCTCAAACCACAAGAATTCTGTTTGGTTGCCCTAAAATATTAAGAAGTATTTCAGGCACAAAGAACAATGAGCTTCACATGTTTGGATTAATTATCTCTTTTTCCAGCCTTTTCTGACTAATTAAGACCCTCCTCAAACTTGTGAACAGCACTCATACTTGGTCAACATGGGAAAGACAAAGGTGTATTCCAAGGCCATCAGAGACAAGATCGTGGAGGGTCACAAGGCTGGCAAGGGGTACAAAACCCTTTCCAAGGAGTTGGGCCTACCTGTCTCCACTGTTGGGAGCATTATCCGGAAGTGGAAGGCTTATGGAACTACTGTTAGCCTTCCACGGCCTGGACAGTCTTTGAAAGTTTCCACCCGTGCCGAGGCCAGGCTTGTCCGAAGAGTCAAGGCTAACCCAAGTCCAACAAGGAAGGAGCTCCGGGAAGATCTCATGGCAGTGGGGACATTGGTTTCAGTCAATACCATAAGTAACATACTCCACCGCAATGGTCTCCGTTCCAGACGAGCCCGTAAGGTACCTTTACTTTCAAAGCGTCATGTCAAGGCTCATCTACAGTTTGCTCATGATCACTTGGAGGACTCTGAGACAGACTGGTTCAAGGTTCTCTGGTCTGATGAGACCAAGATCGAGATCTTTGGTGCCAACAACACACACGTGACGTTTGGAAACTGGATGGCACTGCATACGACCCCAAGAATACCATCCCTACAGTCAAGCATGGTGGTGGCAGCATCATGCTGTGGGGCTGTTTCTCAGCCAAGGGGCCTGGCCATCTGGTCTGCATCCATGGGAAGATGGATAGCACGGCCTACTTGGAGATTTTGGCCAAGAACCTCCGCTCCTCCATCAAGGATCTTAAGATGGGTCGTCATTTCATCTTCCAACAAGACAACGACCCAAAGCACACAGCCAAGAAAACCATGGCCTGATTCAAGAGGGAAAAAATCAAGGTGTTGCAGTGGCCTAGTCAGTCTCCTGACCTTAACCCAATTGAAAACTTGTGGAAGGAGCTCAAGATTAAAGTCCACATGAGACACCCAAAGAACCTAGATAACTTGGAGAAGATCTGCATGGAGGAGTGGACCAAGATAACTCCAGAGTCCTGTGCCGGCCTGATCAGGTCTTATAAAAGACGATTATTAGCTGTAATTGCAAACAAGGGTTATTCCACAAAATATTAAACCTAGGGGTTGAATAATAATTGACCCACACTTTTATGTTGAAAATTTATTAAAATTTAACTGAGCAACATAGCATGTTGGTTTGTAAGATTTATGCATCTGTTACTAAATCCTGCTCTTGTTTGAAGTTTGCAGGCTCTAACTTATTTGCATCTTATCAAACCTGCTAAATCTGCAGGGGGTTGAATACTACTTGTAAGCACTGTATATATATATATATATATATATATATATATATATATATATATATATATTGGCTGGCCAATGTACCAGAAGATCTCTTCATTGGTTTTATACTCTATCACAAAACTGGGAAGACAAACCTGCTTCTAGGGTCTACAGGTTCTCTCCAATGTGCTGCCTCTCTGAACTTTGGTTATGACTTTCTGCTCCTCATCTTTCTTCCCTTCTACTGGGACCTCATACGCACACACTCTGACTCCCGATCTCTTAAAAAGGCTTGCACATGCCAAAAATCTTCTGCTTAATACATTTGTTTCCAGTCCAAAATGTTGACCTCCTGCTTGTTACCTGTCTGCCTTCCCTGCACGGCTGCCAGTCAGACTCTGTCCATTGCCTTGGTACTGGGAATTGTTGCGGTTTGTCTCCACTTTAATCTTGGCTATCTGAGACTTCCCTGTAGCTCCGTTGTATTGATGGAGGCTTGACTGTCACTGTCAATTTTTCCAGTGGCTTACCAGCCAGACAATATTCTTCTTGACCAGCACTTCTTGAAGGACAAGTCTCCCTTAATACACACATGTAGGTGGCCGGGTGGGGAGATGCCACCAGGAACCATCCTCTTGGATAAGTCACCAAACTCATGGTTTCTAGCTACCTTTTAGGCTTTCACACTTGTTTTGCATCCGTCACAATCAGTTGTGCCACTATCTGCAATGGATGCGTTGCAGATAGCGGCACAACTGATGTGACAAACTACAAAACAACGATCCGTTGGGTTTTTTTTGTTTCTTTTTGTTTTTTTTTTACTGTTTAACTGGCGGCCGACTATTATCAATGGTCAGCTGATCGCTCACAGAAGCCGGCCACTGGATGATCAGCTGATCGCTCACAGTAGCCGGCCTCTGGGTGATCAGCTGATCGCTCATAGTAGCCGGCTGCCGGGTGATCAGCTGATCGCTCACAGTAGCCAGTGAAATCAAATGGATTCCGCTGCTTAAGAAACGTTGCATGCTGTGTTCCTGCCGCCCGACGGTCAGTCATTTCACGACTGATCAGTCGGTCAGCAGATGCAAAGCAAAGGTATCAGTCACAATCCGCTGCTCATACAAGTCTATGGGAATAACGAAATCTGCCACACGGATTGCGTTGTTTCTCAAAGCGGCAGATTGGGACGGATCCTAAATAGCGGAAATGTGAACTTAGCCTTAGGTATATGTTTTTTCTGAAATGTTGCAGTTTTCCATAGTAAGTTGAAAAGAATTACAGCACAATGGGTCTTGGGAGAGAGAGTTTAGGTGGCTACCTATACGCTCACCTCAGCGTGGCAATAAGGGGCATGAAGAAACAGTTGATGCAGTTGCACGGGCTCAGCGAGCCAGATGGATATACAGTAAGAATTGGTGTTTGGTACTGCGCTGCCGTTGGAAGAACCAATCAATGCAGCATGGAGTATTGCTTTATTCAGTCTACGCGCTTCGAGTTTTCAGACTTCTTCATTAGGAACATAAGCATATGCTTAGTGTCCTGATGAAGAAGTCTGAGACTTCGAAGCGCGTAGACTGAATAAAGCAATACTCCATACTGCATTGATTGGTTCTTCCAAGTGTTCCATAGTAAACCATACGTGGTTGAAATTATAGAGCCTGTGTCTTATTCATGTTGTCCATGATGCCCATGATGAAAAAATAGTGTTTTTTTTTCAGGAACAGCCCCAAACTATTCCACAGGTTGTACGTGGTACTGTAACTATAGTGGGCTTTACATGCTACGATGTTGCTAGCAATTGCTAGCGATATCGTACACAAAAGCACCCGCCCCCGTCGTGCATGCGATATCGTGTGATCGCTGCCGCAGCGAACATTATCGCTACGGCAGTGTCACACGCACTTACCTGGTCGGCGGCGTCGCTGTGACTGCCGAACAATTCCTCCCTCAAGGGGGAGGTGCGTTCGATGTCACGGCGACGTCACCGCAACGTCACTAAGCGGCCGGCCAATCAAAGCGGAGGGGCGGAGATGAGCGGGACGAACATCCCACCCACCTTCTTCCTTCCTCATTGCGGGTGGGAGGCAGGTAAGGTGAGGTTCCTCGCTCCTGCGGTGTCACACATAGCGATGTGTGCTGCCGCAGGAACGAGGAACAACATCTATAAACAACCTTTAACAATTTTTGGTTTTACGACGACCTCTCCATGGTGAACGATTTTCACCACTTGGGAGGACGTTTAAGGTCGCTGGTAAGTGTTACACGCTGCAATACCGTTAATGACGCCGGATGTGCGTCACTAACGACGTGACCCCGACTATAAAACATTAACGATATCGTAGCGTGTAAAGCCCAATTAACTCTTATTTAGTTCAATTGAGTTGAGCTGCAAAACGTAACACCTATTGACAGGATTGACACTGTTTATGGAAGAAAGCAGCCATGTTTTCCTAATCTTAGTCAACCCTTTGGACACTTAAGGAAGAAACAGAAAAAGCCAAGTGAGGTAGGTACTGAAAGTTAGAGCTTTGCTTAAGGAGGGCACATGTTGATGGGTTATTATGCACATGAGGATCATTATGTTATGGAGGCTATCATTTTGGGCATCGTGGCAAGTCTCAAGAGGTATTGCAATTGTAATGGGGTAAATGAGTTTATGGACTTGTTTAATACGGAGGAGTTTGCCATCCACTATTATTGTGACTCCATCTATCTAAGCTTAGGTTACTGGGTTTCTGGGAGACAGACGTGGAAAATAATGGTGCGGAGCGGAGGGTTAAACCACTTATTAGCATCTGAGTTGCTTTTTTTCCAAGTTCGAGTGGAAAACAAAGTTTCCAAGTGATCTTTATCGACACGGATTTCCAAAAGAAAAAAAAAGTGTTTCCTGAAAACCTACGAGCTCCTGGCGCCCAGGTAACCAGATCATAAGAGGCGGTAATGAGATGCCTCAGCACAAATCAACTCAGTCTGCAAAGGTGCTCCATAGGAAGGCAGGCGAGGGCAGCATTTGGGAAGTATTTAATAAGACATATCCCAGCTGGGGACTCATAGAACATATGGAGAAAAATGCCCCCGAACATTGGAGGGGGAGGAGGTCTGGACATAATGACTGCAGCAATGGAAAACTAATGAGCATACCCCATGTCTAGCATTGCTGTAATCCTGGACAATATGGAAAGCCAGCAGCAAATAAACCCAATATGCACATTTTTTTTACAACGCCTCTCGATGCAGTAAAGTCTTCTTTACTCAATTACAGCACACATCAATGCAGTAAAATTATTATACCCCCCCAGTCTATGATAATACATCAAGCTGAAAAAGCACATCAAAAGGCAAGAAGAATACAAGTACCTTAGATATATGGCAAGTACCACCACGGGGGCCTATAGGGAGATATCGGGGGGGGGGGGGGGGGATTCCAATTGTAGGTACTTATTGTTCCAACCCAGTAATTGAACAGGAGAGGAAATAATTTGGGATCCCCAATAATCCCAAGAATGGAGCTCTAAGATGCCCAGTTAGAATGGAGATGTTGAGCATGCACACCGCCACTATATTTTCTATGGAACTACCGGCGATAGCTCTATTTTAACGAGCATTTAAGACCCCAGTTCAGTGGAGATCCTTGCTTTCAACTATCTTGTGGATAATTGATGACTTTCAGAGTTGAGGCAAACTTTAAAAGGAGCCCTTGTATAATGAATAGGGATGAGCAAACCTGAATTGTAAAGTTTGGTGTTTGGGTCCCGGACTCAAACACAGACTTTTACCTGTACATCCGATGCCTGTTTGGATTTGTCATCCGAATAAAGCTTATTGAAAGGCTGCTGAGCTTTTCCGGTGTGGGCACTTTCAGCTCCATCACAGCCATGTTAGGTATTGGCATGGCTGTGATTGGCCGACGCACCACTCTGAAAGTAATAATAATAATAAAAATTACATGGGCTCCCACCTCATTTTTTTATAGCAGCACAGGTAAAGCAGATGGCTATGGGTTGCAACCCTTAGCAGTCTGCTTTATTGTAGCTGGTTATCAAAAATAGAGGGGATCCCACATTGTTCTTTTTAAAAACAGAGTGGGTTCCATCCTTATTTTATTGGCAGCCAAAGTAAAGTTGTCATGGGGTGATGGGATAACAAGGAACTGGGGCTCTTATATGACTCTCAGGCTAGTGGGGCCCTAGCTTTCCCTGGTCCCAGAGATACAACTATTGGTGACAATGTCTGGGCCGCCTTCCTACCGTTGCTCCTGACCAGCTCTGATGTAATCCACCCTCCCTCCCCACCTCGGGAGTGGGAGGCCTGTAACAGATGCGTGTAAACACCAACAGTGGTAGACAAATAGGGGAAACCAAAACTCTATCACACAGCATGCTCACAGTGGGTAATCTTACAAGTGATAACGAGAAAAACTAAAGCAGGGAGGATATAACCAGATGATAGGAGGAATTCCACAGCACACCAAGCAACACACAGTAAATCACCAGACTGGAAAACAACAGCACATGGACCAATATAGCAGAAAGCCATTAGACAGCACAGGAAGACAAATTCCTCCATCTAAAAAAAGCAGAAAGTACCTGTGATAGGTCTCCCACAGCAGGTGATTTAAAAGGTAACCAGAAGGCTAGGAGAAATTAACTCCTGCTAGTCCGATCACTAATGAGCACACAGCTGGTCAATGCCCGAGCTTGGCTGTGCAACTCAGAAGGACCAGAGAAAGTATAGGTAGGAGTGTCAGAGTCTGTGGTCTGAACAGTGTCTGATGCCACCATGACACTCAGTAAGTTTAGAGCAAGATACTGTTTGACAAAATCTGACAGCTGGGGGCTAGTATTATCAAGGTGGGAAGAGCCATGGTTATTGGCCCATCCCATCCTGAAAATAGCATCATGCTGTCCCAAGATCCATCCCCACTCGGTCACTTAATTCTTTGGTCAGTCCTCTGAGCTGACTCCAACAAATCACTCTGTAACTAGGTCACACTATCTCACTCAATAGTCCGGATCTTGCCATCTTTTGGTCTGGTCTCTTCTCAATATAAGGACACTCACATCATACGGCCTTGTTGACTAACCAGACCTCAGGACTGTATGTCACACGCTGGGCCTTATCTGATGTGCCTACAGGAAACAGTCACTGTCTGTGCACTCAAGCCCCTCCCACTCTTGGCTACTCCCAAACATTAACTGCTTCTTGCCCTACTGTTGGCATAACATCATCACTAACACATGTCACATTCACATTATACATTACCAACACATCACATTATACATCACAAGAATAACAATGGCATCTTCAAGGGGAAACATGGGCAATATATAATCCTTCTCTTTATAATTCCATGCCTTATTAGCTGTCCCCTGAATGTAGGACCATGTGATGACGAAGCATTGAGGTATGAAGAACAAGAAACCTTCCTAAAGTGCTGCTTCTCAGGAGAGTTTGGCAGCATCAAGTCTTGTGACACTATGGAAGGTCTCGTAATTTTTTAGGAGCCTATGAGTTATTCCGGGACAGATGGCAATTATACATATACACACTTGATATGGAGCTCACTAAAAGGAGGTTTAAGTTGGCCTAATATCTTTTGTCTATGGCTAATGTAGACCTATACAGGGCTCCTCTTCGCTAATGTTTCCGAAAATCTAGGGGGAGAGGCTCAATGGTTATTCCGCATGTGGTTTGTCCTGATGAAGAAGTTGGATGACTTTGAAACGAGTTGACAATAAACCATAATAATCCAACTTGTTTCCTGGGAATTCTTTGGGATCTTCTTCAGCAGCGCAGTAAGTCTACCTATTTCCTTCTACCATAAATGTAGTGGGAAAGAGGCTCAATGGCCATTCTGCCTTGCGGCTGTATCAAGTTGAGGGGAGACTTCGTGGTAAAATAAATTGGTTGCCCAAATCTAAGTAACATATTAGATAAGGGGTGCACAGTTTTTTTCTGGTCTGAAAGTCACAACCACCTCATCTCCTCTGTGGAATATCTCTTTTGAAAATACCACTAGTGAACGCAGACAGAAGAGGGCCCCTGTGCAAGGTCAATATATGGGCCCTTTTCAGTCCAATAACTCATCATAATGCCCAATTCCACCTGCTTTGGAGGTACAAATGGGCTCCCTAACTACTTGGCCCCATTTGCAGTCACTCAGGTTGCACCATTGATATGTCCACTCCCGGATAAATACCCCTTTAACGAAAAACTCTGGGTAAAACTGAGTAAGTCCTGATGGGCCTGAGACATTGATTCAAAACCACCAATGAGAGAAAAGTAGTCCATGTCTGCCACTGGCAGCCAAAGACAGGAACAGGACCCAATGCAAAAACAGTAAATGGGCCCTTTGCAGTCCAAGAACTCCACAAAATGCACAATCCCACTGACTTTGGAGGTAGACATGGACCTCCTTACCTCTTGGGCCCTTGTGTGTTTGCACAGGTTCCACCAATGATATGTTCACCCCTGTTGTCTGCATTTGGCATGCTTCAGTATTTCCATTACTAACCAAAGAATATGCTATAATTGTCTGATACAGGGTCCACCTCAAGAGCCTCACCTATGTGGAGACCTATCTGACGAGGTGGCCTCGCCTTCTATAACTTCCACAGAAATAAGCAAAAAGAGCAATTACATGTGGAGCCACTTGTGTATTCATTCCTCACCAGTGAGTCAGTGATCCCCTATTTTTGACAAATGTTGCAGATACTGTATGTAGTATACGCTATCGTTATACCCCTTTAATATGCATAAATACACCTGAGACAGTCCCATAGTGGCCTTTCTATCAGTAGCAATCCACCTGATGGACAATTTTAAAGCTTTTTGTGGGGTTAGTGTCATAAACAAACTTGGATTGGGATAAGCATATACTCTAACAAAAGATATTGATCTGACCTACGATACCTGACACAACCAACAAACAAGAGGGGCGCTGTTTCAGGAAAAAAAAAAGCTTACACCATTTTATATTTTGCATGTTAAAGCTCTATATTTCCCCTTTTCTGGTTGGAAACGTGACATGTCTCATTTACGCAGTTTTTATAAAGCATTTCATGTGTAATAACAAACCTATAATTCAATCTGAACAGCGCGCGACACACTATTCCCGCAGGGGTCTCGTTCTTGCCTCCATTTTACATTAGAAATACTTAACCCCCCCCCAAAAAAGGTCCTTTGGCCGGTCTGTGCCAGTTATAAATTATGCAGAAACAGTGGATTTTATTCAGAGACATTAAAAATCGTTTTAAATTCCCTGCGAGCGAATTAAAATAACAAACCTGGTACGTATCGCTTACTAATGTGTGAGCCAGTATTCTACCTTCTATAAATAAGGAAGAAAAATATATATAAACATATTGTGCCGCGCGTAGCCCGACAGGCGGCTTTTCACTCACACATACAGAGGGAGATAAGTCTGCGGCGGCCTGGGATATAAAGTGCTACAGAGCATGAGAGCATTTCACTCACCAGCGTTGTGGTCAACTGTTGACATTTTTTTGGTATCGTTATGGGCATAAAAGTTCTTAAAGTGGACCTGTCACCTGGTCAAAAGTAGTCAGATTGTACTATTATTTTATTCCCATTGCTCCCCTGAGTATTATGTTTCTTTAATTTAAAAAATACACCATACGGTTCCAAAGATGTGGTTTTTTCAATTTAGGTCCCTCACTTTACTAATTTTTATGGCCGTCACCAGGAGGGGGTGTGGCTTACAGGATTCTTCGGGGGTGGGTCTGCATAAATATCTTGTGAACAACGCTCCCTTAGGCCATAAAAATTTTCATATTAGGTGACCTATAAGTCTCCCTATGTTAATGTTATTTTGATGCAATCTTTAAGGAGAACCTTGAAACCTTCTAGTACCAGGAATCTTGTAGAAATTGGGGCTGTCTATCTAAAGCGCACTAATCACCAGGATTTGCATATATAAACTAAAGCAAGTGCTATACTGGTGCTAGGATGCTGAATCTATACATACCGTTAGTTGTCAGATAGGATATATAGCTTTTGAAATACAGGCAAGTAAAGTTTACGAAATGAGCAGCTTTTTGAATAAGAGCAGCTGCCGATCATCTGATAGCTGGAGTGCGTTTTCATAGTGATTCCCGCCCCCTGGCTTGTTGTTCCTCCCTCTATCTGTTGTTTATGCTAATTCTATTATAGACTCGTTTTACTAAGTGCTAGAAGGACCTGTGCTGAACTCATACCGATGTGACCAAAAGAGGCTGGGCCTCAGCCAATAGAAAAATAATGTTACTTCCTGGTATCAGCTATGTTGGCTTAGGCCCCGCCCCTTCTGGTCACATGGATATGACATTAGCAAAGGTCCTTCTAGCCACTTTGTAAAACTATAATATAATAGAACTAGCATAAATAAAAACAGGCAGGGGGGCAGGAATCACTATGAATACCCACCCCAGCTATCAGCTGATCGGCAGCTGCTGCCATTCAAAAAGCTGCTCATTTTAAAAGCTTTACTTGCTTGTTTCAAAACCTATACATCCTAGCTGACAACTAAAGGTATGTATAGAATCAGCATGATAGCGCCAGTAAAGCTTCAAGAGGAACCTCAAGACCCAGCTCTTCCAACAAGCCTATAACCTACAATAGCCCTCAGTCCAGTAGACCACTGAGCAACCACCTCACCTATTGTACCATCACCCATTCCCTGTAGACTGTGAGCCCTCGCGGGCAGGGTCCTCTCTCCTCCTATACCAGTCTGTTTTGTACTGTTAATGATTGTTGTATGTATACCCTCTTTCACTTGTAAAGCGCCATGGAATAAATGGTGCTATAATAATAAATAATAATAATAATAATAATATAGCATTGGTTTTAGGTTATATAGGAAAATCCTGGTGATTGGTGCACTTTAAAGGGGTTAAACATCTTTTTTAATGATTCACAATAAAAATGAAAGCATCAATACTTAATGATCCGTGTGCCTCTAGCATTCTGATGCTGCCCAGGTTCCCCCACCAGTCTCTACTTCTTATTCTATCTGGGCAAACAGGAATTAACCCTCAGCCAGTAACTGGAGTGACTTTTTGGGCTACATCATTTTAGCTAAATAAAAAAAGCAAAACAGGGCTTGCCCATTGCTTTGCCTAATTAAGCTTATTGAAGCAAAACAATGTAAGGTCACATGCTCACGTTGAGTATTTGGTGAGTTTTTACCTCGGTATTAGTGATGAGTGAATACTACCATGGTCTGGTGCTCTGTACTCATAACGAGCAGTTGGATGCTCGGATGGGTGCGACTCGAGTACCAAGTATAATGGAAATCAATTGGGAACTCGAGCATTTCTCCAGGACATCTTCCAGAAAAATGCTAGAGTGACACACGGAGTTTTGCATAAACTTTGCTATCATGGCGGTGTTGGGCGCTGTTCAGATTGCAGATTCTGACACTCCAGATGATTTCTTTGGTGTCTAGGATCAACATAGGCAGACTCAGCAGTTAATCTTTGCTGGTCTGCTTGCTTTTTTGGTCACATGTTGTGGGGAGGCCTATCACATCTGCTCCCCTCCTATTTATGTTGGTTGAAGCCTTCAACCATTCCAGCTATAGTTTATTCTATGTTGGCCTTCAGGTTGTGGTGTCCCAGACTTACTGGTGAAAGTTGTGCTCTTTGCTTGTTGCGGTTGTGGAGTTTACCCCTGTTGTTTCAGGCTTCCTTCCTGCTCTTGTTTTTCGTCCTGATCATCTTATTGTCTTTACCTTTATGTGTAGGTGATGTGTGACAGAGTTTTGGTTTTCTCTTGTCTGTCTTTATGTATTGGTTTTATCACACTCTTGTACCATCCCACCCTGGGGGGATGAGGAATCAGATCAGGACTGGTTAGGGGAAGGGCCAGGAAGGAGACTTCTCCACCATCAGGAGTATCCCTGAGATTAGGGATAGCATAGGGCCCCCTAGCTTGAGGGACAGCTTAGAAGTCCCAGTTCCCCACTATCCCATAGTTATCATGACAAAACATTCCCCCATTAACTTCCATTATACTCGGATACTTGAGTCGCGCCCATCCAAGCACCAATTGCTGGTTACAAGTACTGAGCACCTAAGCTTCGTAGTGTTCACTCATCACTAGTGGTATGACAGATTTTTGGTGAGCTAAAAATAAGTCACCATATTAGTTTAAAATATGGAAGAAACCAAATGATTATTAGTGCTGGCCATAGATATATGATTGTAAGATGAAAATCACTTTTGATTAGACCAGCTACCAATCCAAAGATAAATTGTTTTCAAATAACACCAAAACTGTCCACATCTATCAAGAGTCTTATGTTTGTGGCCAATACAAGTTGATCTTGACCCATCAAAGGTCTTAAACTGGACCTTGACCTAGTCACTAGTCTGAGATCATTTTTGAACCTCTAAAACATTTTCAACCATCGGGCAATTTTGGGTCTTCTTGTAGAACTATAATTATCTCCAATGAAAATGAACTAGGTTGCAAACTTTTTATTCATTTTTTCCCCACTGCGAAAAGTCATGAAAAATATTAGCCAACTGAGGTGTCTCGATTTTGTGAGGTTTCTTAAAAATATTCACTCATCAGGCAATTTACTTTCAGGTCCTTCTGTGAAATCTATAATGGTCTTTAAAGGGCAATTTTCTGTTCGGCTAATGCTATTATCCTGCAGATATAGGGTTAATCTGAAGGTTAATAGCATAAGAAAGGTGTCTTGTTCTTCCCTGTAGGGAGGGGGAATAAGATCAGGACTGGTCAGGAGAAGGGCCAATAAGGAGACTCAGGCATCTCCACCACAAGGAGTATCCTTGAGATGAGGGATAACATAGGACTCCCTAGCTTGACGGACAGCTTAGGAGCCCCGGTTCCCCCGTTATCCCATAGTCATCGTGACATAGAGTTTTTCTTTCTTTAATCCTACAGTGCAAATAGTCAAAGGATAATTACTTAGACTCAATAGCGAATGGTGGTTATGGGATTTTTAGCGTTCCTAACAATTTTTAATCATCAGGCAGCTTTGGGTCCTTCTGTGGAATCTATAATGGTCTCTAAGGGAGGGGTATCCAGAGACAAGAACTGAGATGGAATTGTTTATTATATTTTACTTTCTCCAGAATCTATAGTTAAAGACCGAGAAAGGTGGCTACTCAAAGACTTGAGGCTTCACAGTAATATTCAGACATTAAGTAATTTTTTGGAACCTATAAAAGCTGTTTCATAGACTTGAATACCCGTAGAGGAGATGAAAAAACTAGGATTAAACTCTAATCTAACCATAAGACACGCAGACTTCAATGGTAACTATTATTTCTGTTTAACCTCTGCAAATAGTCAACGATGAGAACTGAGACTCAATAATAAAAGATGTCCATGGGATTTTTGAGGCTTCCCAACAATTTTCAATCTTCAGATAATTTTGAGTTCCTTTTGTTAAAATTCTAATGGTATTCAATGGTATTCAAGGGTCATGGACTGACGGATTTTTTTTTCCCTCCACGGCAAATAATCAAAGCAGATTACTGAGAATGGAGGAAACTCGATTTGATGAGGCTTCGAGAAACTTGAAGAAATTTTCGCTTTTCTTGTGGAACCCACAATGGTTTTTGATGGACTTAAATGAGTAGAAGCTGATTACTGAGAATGAAGGCAACTCAATTTAATGAGACTTCCCAGCAGTTGTCAGTTGTCAAGAAATATTTAGCTTTTTTGTGGAAACCATTGATGGACTTAAATGTCAGGAGATGATATAAAAAAGTAGTGAAAATCGAAACTAACCATAATGGAGATGGACTAAAAGTAGATTTTTTTTGTTCCTCCAAGAGTCAAAGAACATTACTGAGAACAGTGGCAACTTCATTTCAAGAGTCTGCCCGACAACTTCTAATTGTCATGCAATTTTGGCTCCATGTGTTGATCCCAAAATGGTCATTCATGGACTTAGATGCTGCTAGTGGCATGAAAAAAAAATAGAAGGAAAATGTAGTCAAACGTTATGGGCTTAGATGGAAACTTTTTTTTTCAGTTTTTTTCTTGACTGCAAATAATCAAAAAGTACTAGGAAAGGTGGCAACTCTATTTGACAAGGCTTCCTTTCCAGGCCAAACAATTCTGTTCACGTGAAGCTATAGTGATTTTCCTTAGAAGAGAGTTGGGCTCAGAAGCAGAAGGGATGTCTAGCCAAAATGCAAAAATTTACCACAGTATACACAAGTGTACTGTGTTCCTTCGAGCTGGGAGCAGTCGTAGACCTTTCAACGCCTATATCTCCACTTGTTCAAGAATGATTTAAATTGGAGCCAATAACTTCGAAGGTCCTAACATCTGACAACAAGACTTAATGAGTCGTACGCTTAAATAGCATCAATTTTCTAGAACCGCTCCTCTTTGGAGCCAGCAAGTGTGTATTTTTCCAAAAAACACATGTACCTCAGGCAACTTTATGTAAAGAACGGCGATGTTTCTCTCTGTCAGGGAACTGGTTCAGATTATAGAACAGTTAGGGCTTCCTTCAGCATTCCGGATTAAGATCTTACTCCATGTGTTAAAGACTTGTGTTTCCTGAGGAGACTTGGGCAGATGGAATTTTGTCTCTGGGACCAGAGAAACACATTCTTGAAATTAACCCCTAACCTGAGTCCTGAGTAAAACATGAGGCTAAGCTACAGAAAAAAGTCAATAACTCCAAGGTAAATCATGATAAGGAGGACATAAGATTATACCTAATGACTGCAATCATCTGGCCAAAGGAATTAATTTGTGAAGAACAAGGACACCTGTCCGAGTGCAAGAACGAACCTTTGGCTCGCTTTGTTCCTGAACGCTTCTACATCTGTATAATATATGTAGAATAAAACTAATAGGGGCTAAGAACACACATGACACCAGTAATATCCATAATGCTGTGTTTTTACTTATATGCCTAGGTGGGTCATTTACAGGTAGAACCTTTCTTCTTCACTCTAGATATTGAGTGGTGAGAGATGATCAGCTTGAAAAAGAATTGCAATATTTTGTTGGATGTCATTTATGCTATAATTGTCTTTGTATGGTGATAAATAATCAGTTTTGGATCTTCAGCATCAAAGGCACACTGACCAAATCCAATGATGGAGCCACCTTTAGTCCTGCACTTCCAAACTATTAAAAAGAGCATTGGTGTTCACTTCGACGTGGTCCTTGTGGGATACCCTAATGGATACCTACCAGTTCTGATGGTTCGACGGGGTGGGTCCCAAATAGATTCGTGGGGTTGGGAATGTACCCATAGTATATAGGGTAAAAGGGATGTGTCAATGGAACCTGTTTGAGTGGCCGATCCTCTTCTCTCCTTTCGGTTAAATATAAAATCTAGGATAAAATATCTGTTAATGGAGCCATAGGGTATGGTTTTCGTATATGCTTACATTCAATGTATTTGTATGTATACCTGTGGAATGTTCTCTTTATTTCTGTAATTGATTTATGGTTGTAAAATATTGGAAAAAAATTTCAAAAATAAAAAATTGACAAAAAAAAGAGCATTGGTGAACACATAGAAAAAGGGTATGGGCCCTTTTCAGTCCAACAACTCATCAAAATGCACAATATCACCTGCTTTAGGGGAAGAGTTGGAGGAGATGGAAAAAAATGTTTAATCCACACTGCCAGAAGAAGATTACTGAAGATTAGTGGGGATTAAGACATCAAATTTTATTGTTCTACGCGTTTCGAAGCTGTATAACCCCTTCTTCAGGAACAAAAATCAATAATGAACATTCAATATTGCTTTGGGGGTAGAAATTGGCCCCCTTACCTCTTGGGCCCCTGTGTGGCTGCACAGGTTGCAACAATGATATGTCTGCTCCTGAAAAAGAGTCTGTAGGCACTGTGTTCCTTAACTAGTTGACTGGTCACCTGATGATAATATCTCAAACGCTCTTTGAAGGGCTGCATGGGCTAGTCCCTCATTAATCTGTCATTAATTAAGTAGGTAAAAGGTCTGGAGCTGATTCCAGGGGATGCATTTGCATTTGGAAACCGTTGCTGTGAACCTGGGATCAGTAGAATGTCATCAATATTATTAAATAGATACATTTTATATTGTATTTACAGTAACTGATATGTGAGAAGATTTTCTTTATCCATTCATTTACCAAATTACACAGAAATAACTTGCTGTCGCATGTGCAAATGGCACAGAATTGGAGAGTGTACAAGGAAGAAGCAAATAGTTCAGTCTTATCATAACTTTGGTAGGAACATCTATCTGAAGGAAGCCACATTCCCATTTCCCTGTCAGTACATCATAACCATGAGATGGTTTAAAGGCTCAATTTATCCCTGGTTTGTGGTTGAGAAAACATGGAAACCCAAAATGATCTGAAATTGGAAGCTGCAGCAAGTGTACGACTTGCCAGGTTTTACATCTGACTTTCCCTTGCACATGCAAGAAGTGGATAAAAAATTACAATGTTTTGCATGTTCAGAAGAATGGCGGATAGCTTTTCTGAGCATATCAATGAAGAATTTTTCATATGTGTCCTTCAGTAAAAAACTTTTATAATTTCTCCCAAAAAAATAATGAGATCTCTGACTAGTATTATATTACAGTGCAATTATCATGATATATCATCTGTACATTACCCAATTATTGCTTCCATATTATGAGATCCCACAAATGCATATAGCATGCTGGTCAATTGACATGATTAAAAATCAAGAGTGAAGTACAGTGGCATGCAAAAGTTTGGGCACCCCTGGTCAAAATTACTGTTATTGTGAACAATTAAGCAAGTTGAAGATGGAACAAACTCTCAAAGGCATAAAGTTAAAGATGACACATTTTCTTTGTATTTTAGGCAAAAAAATGTTTTTCATGCGTTACATTTTACATTACAAAAAGGAAAATGGGCCAATGCAAAAGTTTGGGCACCTTTGAAGATTTGTGTGCTCAAAAACCTTCACCAAGGTTTCAGACCTTAATTTGCTTATTAAGGTTATGGCTTTTTCACTATCATCGTTAGGAAAGGCCAGATGATACAAATTTTACAGCTTTATAAAATTTCAGCCTCCTTTAACCTTGTGCCAAAAACCAGCATCCATGGATCTTGTAAACAGCTGCCTAGCACTCTGAAAAATAAAAGCAAGAGAAGACCATTAGAAAATAGCAAATAATTTTCAAATTGCCTTTTCCTCAGATCAAAATGTAATTAAGAAATGGTAGTTAACAGGAACAGTGGTGGTGAAGATAATGTCTGGAAGACCAAGCAACGTTTCTGTGAGTGCTGCTCGTAGGATTGCTAGAGACAAATCAGAACCTCTGCTTGACTGCAAAAGACCTTCAGGAAGATTTAGAAGACTCTGGAGTTCTGGTACATTGTTCTACTGTTCAGAGACACATGCAAAAATATGACCTTCATGAAAAAGTCATCAGAATAAAAAAATTCCTGTGTCATCACTATAAAATTCAGAGTCAGAAGTATGTAAATGAACATCTAAACAAGCCTGGTCCATTTTGGAAACTGTGGACCGATGTGGTTAAAACAGAACTCTTTGGCCATAGTTATCAAAGGTATGTGTGGAGAAAAAAGGCACAGAATTTCAGGAAAAGAATATCTCGCCAACCATTAAGCATGAGGGATGGATCAATCATGCTTTAGGGATGTGTTGCAGCCAATGGCATAGGGAACATTTCATGGGTAGAGAGAAGAATGGATTCAACAAAAATTAAAATTCTTGATGGAAAAAATAACACTATCTGTATACAAGCTGAAGTTGAAAAGAAGATGGCTTCTACAAATAGATAATTATTCTAAACACAAGTCAAAATAGACTACTTTGAAAAGTTGCAAGCTGACGGTTTTACAATGGTCCTCATAGTTCCCTGATCTGAACATCATTTAAAATCTGTGGCTAGACCTCAAAAGAGCAGTGCATGCAAGACGAGCCATGGATCTCACAGAACTGGACTTTTCCAAGGAAGAATGGATGAAAATCCCTAAAAAAAAAGATTTGAAAGACTCTTGGCTGCTACAAAAATTGTTTACAAGCTGTGATACTTTCCAAAGGGGGTTCTACCAGCTACTACCCATGCAGGGTGCCCAAACTTTTGCATCGGCCCATTTTCATTTTTTATTAATTTAAAAATGCAAAACATGAAAATATATATATATTTTTTTCCTAAAATACAAAGGAAACGTGTCATCTTTAACTTTATACCTTTTAGAGGTTATTTCATCTGCAACTTGCTTAACTGTTCAAAATAACAGTAATTTTGATGAGGGGTGTATAAACTTTTGCATGCTACTGCATAAAAATGTGCCATAATACCATTGCTACAAAAGTAAATTGATGTTGTATCGACAAGTCTGTAATCTCTTGTAGAAAAACTGCTTTGCAGGGTTATAATACATTCTCGCGAAACTGTATGGGTATCAGTGGAGGAATATTCCAAAATGGGGAACTATCGTAAGACACAGCTTCAATTCTGTACTGATTTCCCCTTCCACAGCCCATAAATTATATCTTATGTCTTTTCCTGAGTGGGTACTCTCCCTGTCCCTCTGTAGGGTTTACTCATATACAGATTGTAGGAGTTACACCGTCCACCTGAAGACTGCTCTGTTCGCTTTCCTACCTACTTGCACTATAATTCTACACAGGATGAGTATCTATCGTCTCTGAAGACTTCAATACTTTTCTCCCTCTCCACACTTAGAGATAATAGACGGAAGGAAGTTGTTCATGTTCAGATCTAACACCACTAAAAAGGTAAGGAAAAGCAGAGAGTGCTTACACAGTCCAGAGCAGTGTGTAGTTAGTTTTATATCAGAAGCAGCAGCACAGCCAGCTATGTAGCGGAGTTGCACAGACTATACAACAGTCGATGTATTTAGGATTTATCATATACAGCAGGAAGGACTCTACAATATAAAAGTAATGGCTGTTGTAATAATCATTGTCTTTTGGAAGCTGGTTTGCACTAATACTTTGCTCAACAGGCAACTGAGAAATAAGTAGAATGGAGTTCTCTATTGTTTACTAGGAGATCTCCACAGCATAGTATACATAATGATTGCCAATTAACCTATAGGTACTGCTCAGCCTGCACATTAAGTAATCCCATCCGCTGTGAGAGTAAATGAGCCTTGAGGAGCACCACTATTGTATTCCACTTGCCTATGGTAAGACGTCCCTCATTAAGAGACCCCTGGTATGTCTCTCCCCTACATAGTCAACACATAATTGCTTCCATACTTACCATGGACACACGAAACTCTGATTTATTCCATTGTATTTACCTGCAAGATGGTTTACAAGTTATTTAGATGCTCTGAGTATCAGATCCCATCATCTCTGGAGATATCGGGATGCCACTGACCTGTTGGTGGCCTGTGGACCTTTGAACATGGAGACTTAATTAGCTTAAGAGGAAAACATCTGCATTAATCATCAAGCGGTGAACTTAGTTAGTAAACACTCGACAGAAAGCAGTGATGTCTTGGAGATGGAAATTTCCCATTGCATAAATAACTAAATAAGTGACATAACCGCTGCTCCTTATGTACTTACTTGTGGAAGATAACTCACATATGCATAGCAAACTCAGCATTATTTACAAGAAACCTGAAAATAACCCTAGAATCTAGGGGGTATGCTCCTCCTTGTGGAAACCACCGTGTGGCTTCCTAGAAAAAGGGTATGCAGATTAGATCTCCTCCTAGAGGAAACCAGCTGGCTCTTTTGTGCCAACTTTTGGAGCCAACTACCTTATAAGTCAATGGTTGTGTTACGGGGTATGTACAGATGGAACAGGGGCTCCTAGGCTGACCCTAAGGCGGGCTTTGCACACTACGGTGGTGGTCGGTGGGGTCAAATCGAAAGTGATGCACTTCCGGCGTCACAGTCAATATCGTAGTGTGCAAATCCTTTTTGATACAATTAACGAGCGCAAAAGTGTCGTTATCGTATCACCGGTGTAAGGTCCGACATTTCCATAATGCCGGTGCAGCAACATGTACGATGTTGTTTCTCGTTCCTGCGGCCGCACACATCGCTGTGTGTGAAGCTGCAGGAGCGAGTAACATCTCCTACCTGCGTCCCGGCTGCAATGGGGAAGGACCAAGGTGGGCGGGATGTTTACGTCCCGCTCATCTCCGCCCCTCCACTGCTATTGGCAGCCTGTCGTGTGACGTGGCTATGACGCCGCACGACCCGCCCCCTTAGGAAGGAGGCGGGTCGCGGCTAGAGCGACGTCGCAGGACAGGTGAGTGCATGTGAAGCTGGCGTAGCGATAATGTTCGCTACGCCAGCTATCACAAGATATCGCTGCTGCGACGGGGGCGGGGACTATCGCGCTCGACATCGCAGCATTGGCTTGCGATGTCGCAGCGTGCAAAGTACCCCTAAGACTGGGACCCCTGCGCTGTCCCTTATCTCAAAGGTAGGCTCGATGGTTGCCAGGTTTGACCCCCAGCGTGACCCTGTCTCCTATCTGAGCCCTGATGCTACTACTGTCTCCCACCCTGGAAGCGGGCCGGAAACCCAGTAACCAAAACCTCCCAAATAGGCACAAACAAGGGTAAAAGAAAACTTGCACACACTGCACTTAAACACAAATGAGGGACAGTATGTGAACTGGGAAGCAAAGCAAAAAGGGATAGGGAATTGACGCACAACTGGAGGACTCACACACCATGCTGAACCGCAACTTGTAGATCACCATATGACAGGATAACCACAGGAACCATGAAGCAAAGCTATATCCGGCACTCAGCCCCAGTATCTAGAGCCATATAAAGGGTGAAGGCAGTTGGTGATCGGCAGCCTGAGCTCCCAGCAGATGATCACAATCAAGCAGGGATTAACTCCTGCTTTACTGGAGAGCAGTGAAGCCAGAACCAATCGACGCCCAAGGCACTGTGCAACTAAGTGATCCCAGGCTGTTTGTCAGACTCTGCTGTATGAACAGAGTCCAATGCCACCATGACACCCAACGAGTGCAATGCTAAAAACTGCAAGACAGGTTGACCTTCAGGTACTACATGGCCAATTTTCTTCCTCTTGGAAAACCAATAAAGAATATAATTGTAATGGTAATTCACACCGTGGACCAGTGGGAGTGCTGTTTGTAAACCAGCTTTTATGGTGGCAATTGTTTCAGTACCTGTATGGATCCAACACATGGGGCATTCTATCCCATTATTGTTCTTCCAAATTTAAATGAGAGGACTAAACCTAAAAATGAATGATTAAATTTACCGAAAAATTATAGTCATCTTCCCTGTTTGCGAGCTGAAGTCTTCTAAAAGTCCTTTAGAGAATATGAATGTTCTTCTCCTGCAGATCAACCCCATATTTGGCTTTCTGAATTTGTGCCCCCTTAACAAAGGGCCAATTTTGTGTTTTACTACACACAACAGAAAAAGGGGAGAGGCTCCTGCTGCAGTCAGTTGTCTTACAGCGACCACAAGACAGGTCGGTGGACATGGCTGATATCCTGGGATAGTTTTATATATTCCAGTTTTATTTGTAATATTAGATAAACTAGGATGAAATAAAAATAGGGAAATAAAGGTGGAAGCTTTAGGATAATGTTACATTTTTGTGTACTTTACATGGTTAGTGTTCCTTTATTAATTAAAGCATTTCATATAAAAAAAAAACACTAAATAGATATAAAAAGGATCCATCAATAGAACCTTGTTGTTGGTCTTTAGAAAGCAACATTTTTTCATTTACTACTTAGTATAAAAATAACTAAATAACAAGAGAAACTACAAAAAATAGGCAATAAAGATATACAGTATATATGTATGGAGTAATCCATCTTTGGGGAAATTGCTTTTTACTTTGTTTTTTAATTTTCCCATGGGTTGCATTAAAACAATTTGCATTGTTTGCTTAGGCTGCTTTCACACCTCCGGTTTTTGCTATGCGGCACAATCCGTCTCTTTGCAGGAAAAACGCAACCGTTTTTTTTTTGCTGCCGGTTCCGTTTTTCCTGCGTAGACTTTTATTGGCGCCGCATTGTCCCGCATGGCCTTGCGTTCCGTCCGGGTTTTGCCGCATGCGGCAGATTTAGCTGATGCGGCGGCCAGATGGAACGTTGCCTGGCACGTTTTTTTGTGCGGCAAAAAAAAAAAAAAACGCATCGCGCCGCATCCATCCGATGCGGCGCTTTTCTCAATGCATCCCTATGGATGCTGGATGCGGCGCGATGCGGCAAAAAACGCATCTGGCCGCCGCATGCGTTTTTTGCCACTGCGCATGCTCAGTAGCATGCCGCAAGCGGCAAAAACCGGACGGGCCGCATGTAAAAAACTTATGCAAAGGATGCGGTGTTTTCACCGCATCCGTTGCATAGGTTTCACAGCCGGATTGAGCCGCATGGCTCAAACCGGATGTGTGAAAGCAGCCTTACTATAGCCTCTGTGTTGGGCCCGTTTCACACGTCAGTGAAAAACACAGACGTTTTTCACTGGCGTGTAAAACACGCACATGTCCCTGCGTGTGCCGAAAATCACGGCACACGTGGGTTGTCTAAGTGCAATCCGGGCTCCGTTCTCCGTGGCCCGTGATTGCACTTAGAGATTCACTCACCTGTGCGCGCTCCCGCTGTCCGTGGTGCTGAATCCTCCCGCGACGCAGCATCCGGCCGGCGGTGACCCCCGCAGCAGCTGCTTCCGGGTCGGCTGTGTCGCGCATAATGAATATGCGCGACAGTAATCAGCCGGCACAGAAGGAGCAGGGAGGACGGGCTGCAGAGGACATCGCTGGACGCCGGGTGAGTTAAAATGTTTATTATTTTAAAAGCACGTTTTTTTCTGGCACGTGTTTCACGGACCACACCACTGCGTGGTCCGTGGGACATCAGTGATGCCAGAAAAAAATGGACATGTCTCCGTGCGGCAATCACGCACACGCGGGTACGCCGCACGGAGACACGTGCAGTGAAAAATCACTGACGTGTGAGCAGACCCATTCATTATAATGGGTCTGCGTATGTCAGTGATTCTGGTACGTTTAAAAAAAAGCACAAACGTACCAGAATCACTGACGTGTGAAAGGGGCCTTGCACTGTATATTCCTGGCAGCAGAATGAGTTAAATGAGAATCCATAAGCCAGCTTGCTATAACTGTCTGTGGGAGCGTTTTAATTATGTTATGTCTTTTATTGAGCTCCTCTCAGCTACTTTATAACCACTGACCACATCAAAGTTGAATGTTGAGAAAAAACAAAGGACCTGTAAAACCAACATAGGGGAAAACATTTTAATAAAACTCAATTGCAAAAAAAATTTTTTTTAGACCCAAATTGTCATGCGATGTGCGGCTCCATACGCATTACATGTCACGTTGGTATCAGACTCTGTTCACACTTCAGAGTCTGACAGGCAACCTGGTGTCTCCTAGTTGTTCAGCCAGAGCTGGGCGTCGGCTGTTTCATGTGCTCTGTTCTTCGGTCTTGCAGGGGTTAATTCATGCTGACCTCGGGAACTCTGATAAGAGCTCAGGTTGCTAATTACCTATCACAGCCGTATCTTTCCTTTATAAGATTCTGGACCTTGCTACTCAGCGCCGATTATAGCTTCAGCTTATCTCCAGCGATTCTGGTCTTTGTGGTGATCCTGTTCATGGAGATCTGTAGCTGCTATTTTACGTGGTGTGGAAGTTCCCCTGTTGTGCGTTTACTTCCTTCCTTTTTTCTTTATTCCCCTCTACACATATAGTCTCTCCTTTGTTTTTGAGTGCAGTGTGTATGAGTTTTCGTTCTGCCTCGTCCGTGTCGTTTCTGTGGGGTTTTGTAACTGTGTTTCCGGTCCATTTCAAGGGTGGAGGAGAGGAGGAGTAAAATCAGGGCTCAGACAGGAGTCAGGGTCATGCAGGGGGCTAAAATCTGGCTACCATCAAGCCTACCTCTGAGATAAGGGACAGCGCAGGGTCCCAAGTCTGAGGGCCAGCCTAAGAGCCCCTGTTCTGTCATTTCATACCCTGTGACACAAATACATGTCTTTAAGTAAAAAAATCTATTGATGCAAATGGATACCATGTAATGCCTCATTTGTACTGTGGTGGCGCTGCAGAGAAAGTTAACACTTACTACCAGGTACACATGATCACTGGAGATCCCAGCAGAGGGTCAAGTTTGTGATCAGCTTATCCTTAATGGGGTTTGTTACTTTTTCTTACTAATGCAGTTTTCCTTACAAATTAATTTTCCAATTTGGGATGTTTTACAATTTTTGTCTTTGGATGGACAGTGCTGGCCACATGTTCATCCTCAAACAGCCACTTTTCAGTTTGTGAGTAAAACCGTACTAACAAGAGAAAGACATGACCCACCGTACTAACAAGAGAAAGACATGACCCTTGGAGAAGATCTATCACTAGAGTTTTTGCGCTTAATTTATTCTTGCTGATCTCCTGAATATTGTGTTGTTTTCCTTTTTAAAATCTGCCATACGGTTCCAGAGATATGGGCCTTATTATTCACAGGGGGCGTGGCTTACAGGGTAACTATGCAGAGCAGCCTAAAGACACGCCCCCAAAAGCCCTATGAGCCATGCCCCTTTCTTAAAAGTAGCACTTAAACAAAACGGTCCATATCTCTGGAACCGTATGACGGATTTTTAAAAAGAAAAAAACTGAATACTCAGGGGAGAAGCAGGAATAAAATAAATGTCAAAGCTGGCCACTTTTGACCTGGTGGCCTATTTCCTTTAAGGCACTCTTGATAAGTATAGTTAGCAATTTTGTCATATATTTTGCACCATAGCTCCAAGCTGGAATTACACGGTAAGGGACTTACCAGGTTCTGATTGCTCATGTGTGGAATAGGAAACATGTACCTATAAATAGCTTTACATGTTAATGTACTGAAGCCGTTTTGTACAAGCTGGGGATATAGGGATGTAAGCTGGACCTGTTCCCGATATTACAGCAGCCACCCATCAAGGTACACCATGGCCAGACACTGCGCTCAGACACTGCAGCTCTCCACAGTGGAGAAAAAAAAAAATCTTCTGACGCCAAGCTTTTTCCACCTGGCAAGACCCGTAGCCATGAGTGTATATTTTTAAACCCATTACACAGGGAGTGTGACTGGCTTTACATTTCTCACTGGGTGGGAACTGCCTTTGCAATGTTATTCTTGTTACCTAGCCCATTATGTTGCGAATGACGTCTTTATTACCTCGTCTGGTGGGAGAAGGGGAGAGCTGGACAGTGCAGAAAAAAAGGGGGAATCGTGGCTTTACCTGTAAGGTCTCTATGTGCCGTACATACGGCTATATGTAAACACGCATGTAAGGTTACAGGCACGGAAAAAAGTATTTCATGAATATTCAGGGAACTCGAAAATCTTGTTAAATAAATAATTTAACTGCTCGAAAAACATAATTTTACTGGAAAAAGACACACTGACGCTGGGATGACCTTTGGTTTACACGCAGGAGCCCGAGGTGTTTGGGAGAGGGTTCTGTCATAAAATATGATTTTACAATTATAATTAAGAAATAGGTCAGAAAGAGTGACGAAGAACACCGAAACGAGGGGCTAGTAGTCAAAAGGGTGCAGGTAAATGGTAAGGGCCAGGCAGGACTTGGGGCACCAGTATCCTTCATTAAATATATAGTGAATATTGAAGACTAATATGCCCAAGGAATTGTGTGTATGAATAAGTGACGAAAATCTGCTAAATAACAGTGGTGTAGCCAACAGGGGGTTGCAGAAGTCAGAATCGCAACACATGATCCAAAAAAAAAGACTTACCTACCCACATACTTGCCAACTTTTTAAAATAGGTAACTGAAAAAGCAAGATTCTTGCCGGAAATGTTCGCCCATTATCATACCCCTTGGAGGGGCCACTTCCCCACCAAGCCTTTCCTTTGATCACTCTACACCCAATCACCACCATCTCAGTAGCTCTGACTCAAGACTTGCGACATTGTTGGCATTGTGTTGTGTGATAAAACTGCACATTTCAGAGTGGCCTTTTAATGTGGCCAGCCGAAGGCACACCTGTGCAATAATCATGCTGTCCAATCAGCATCTTGATATGCCACACCTGTGAGGTGGATGGATTATCTCCGCAAAGGGAAGTGCTTACTTACACAGATTTACACAAATTTGTGAACAATATTTGATAGAAAAAGACCTTTTGTTTTTATAGAAAAAGTCTTAGATCTTAGAGTTCAGCTCATGAAACATGGGAAGAAGAACAAAAGTGTTGTGTTTATATTTTTGTTCAATGTAGATCCCGGAACCGAACCGAGCCTACTACAAAGATATGGGAACAAAACTGGGCATGCTACATAGATATGGGAACAGAACCAAGCTTACTACAGGGATATGGGAACAGAACTGAGCTTACTGCATAGATATGGGAACAGAACCGAGCTTACTACATAGATATGGGAACAGAACCGAGCTTACTACATAGATATGGGAACAGAACCGAGCTTACTACATAGTTATGGGAACAGAACCGAGCTTACTACATAGATATGGGAACAGAACCGAGCCTACTACATAGATATGGGAACAGAACTGAGCTTACTACATAGATATGGGAACAGAACCAAGCTTACTACAAAGATATGGGAACAGAACCGAGCTTACTACATAGATATGGGAACAGAACCAAGCTTACTGCATAGATATGGGAACAGAACCAAGCTTACTACATAGATATGGAAACAGAACCGAGCTTACCACAGGGATATGGGAACAGAACCGAGCTTACTACATAGATATGGGAACAGAACAGAAATTACTACATTAATACGGGAACAGAACTGAGCTTACTGCATACAGTAGATACAGGGGTAAAATCAAACTTACTACAGAGATATGGGAACAACATAATGTCAGAATAAAAAGCACACATACAGGAAGCAGTGTGCACACATACAGTACACAGACATGCATACATACAATATGCACACATGCACACACATATGCAGATATGTACATATATAATACACAGACATGCATACACAAGCAAACATGCACAAACAGTGGGCAGACATGCACACATGGTACACAGACATGCTCACATGCATACAGTACGCAAACATGCACACTCAATATGCAGATATGCACACACATACACAGACATGCACAGATATAGTACACAAACATGCACACTTACAATACGTAGACATGCACACATGGTACTCAGACATGCACTCACATGCAGACATGTAAACCTACAGTATTTAGACATGCACACACAGTACGCAGACATGAACACATGGTACGCAGACATGCTCACATACAGTACACAGATATGCACACACATATACAGACATGCACGCATACAATATACAGACATGCACACACATATACAGACATGCACGCATACAGTATACAGACATGCACACATATATACAGACATGCCCACATACAGTACACAGACATACTGTATACTGTATACAGACATGCATACATACATAGATATAAGAGAACACACACAGACATGCACACACATGCAGACCTAAATACACACAGTACGCAGACATGCACACACATGGTTTGCAGACATGCACATACAGAAAAATATAAAGACACGTACACAAATATTGGCATATACATACTTGAAGGGGGACTACTTAATTTAAAAAAGGGGTTGCCTTCTACTTTAATCACTGATATAGTTGTGCACTTTACCTTTTAATTTATTTTCATAGTAGAGTTTGCCACTACAGAAAGGGGCTCTGAGTATATAATTATATAATGTCACAAAAATGGGGTGTCCCCTATTCCATATTATATTTGGTACTCTGCTGAGATACTGTCCTTAATGAGATGGTGCCAATGTTGTCACTTCAGAACCTTCAAAGACTTATCCTGCCTTGTAACTGGCTACCCCCACCACACACATATATAGCCTTTTGGGGTAGTGTTTCGGTCCCTCAGATACAATAGTGGAATTTCTGGAGATGGCTGAGGGTGTTTAGAAATTTTTAATAAGAAGGGCAGTGAGCCCCATAGGGGTGAATGGACCCCATGACCATCGTGAGGGTGCAAGGTTAGGAGGGGGTTAATTGGTTGAACTGGGATAGGGGATAGTTAGGACTATTGGATTGGTGGAAGGAAGCTGTAGGGGGATTGGAGGGGAGCAGGGAAGGGGTGGGGGTTGTGGGAGGTATAAGAGAGGGGGGTGGACTGATTACCTCCCCTTTCGTCGCTGAAAAGTTGTGGCCCCAGGACGTTGTGCTGCCTGCTGCTATGACTGACCTTAATGCGCTGTTAGAGATGGTGCGGGGGGCCTCCGAGGTCCTCGGCGTGGATGCTCTGCGGCAGCAGCTGGTGGCGGTCTGTGGAGCTGGAGCGGTACAGCCTGCTACTCCTGCGCCCGGACCGCTGCTACGTGCTCGGCGGGCACGACCGCCGGAGCGCTTCTCCCCCAGTGGGAGGGGGAGAGAGAGATCTAGGAGCCCCTACGGGGACCCTCCGGGACAGCGGAGCCCTCCATCTTACCAGGGGGAGCTGCCGGCCGCCGGGAGGAATCCTCGACGGAGATCCCGCGGGTCGGGGGTGGGCGGAGCCTCGGCGGGGCCCACTTCCGGTCCGCGGCCAGCACAGTCCAGGACCGGAGCAGCGATCACAGCAGCCCCCAGTGAAGTGCCGGCTGGGGGTGGCGCTCGTCGGGGTATATCACGGACGGAGACTCCCTGCAGACGGCAGGGGAGAGCGACAGGTCGGAGGATGGGTGATGAGGGGAGCGGCGACGTGAGGAGCTTGGAGGAGGGGTACGGTGGCCCGGAGGCACGGATGAGGTCCACAGTCACGGTCCCCGCCAGCAAGGATCGGGCTGGGGGGGGTTCCCAGCGACGGTCAGATGCAGCACGGCCTTCCTGCAGTCGGCAGGGAGGGAGCCCACTGAGGACGGCGGCAACAACAGCAGCGCAGCAGGCGCCCATGCAGACAGCGAGGAAGGACGGCGGCAGGGCGCCACGGCGTGAGAAACGAAAAAGGTCGAGCAGGAGGCGCCCGGAGGAGCAGGGTGCGGTGACCGTGGGGGTTGACGGCCGCCAGGTGCAGGCTGTCCCCTCGCTGGTCCCCCCTGAAGACTTCGGCAGCACGTCAGATTCCGGCGGTGACGATGGAGCAATGGCAGCGGCAGGTCGGGCAGAGCGGCAGCAGGAAGATCGTGGTACGGCTGTGCCGGCGTCGGTTCCACGGCAGCCTGGTGAGCAGACGACTGACATGTTTAATGCTGTGTGTAGTGGGGGCGGGGGTTCCGTCGCGGGAAGTGTGGCACAGGGGGCGAGTGTGGTCGGTCAGGCTGGTTTCCCGGGCCCGGAGTTTTGGGGGCAACTTTTGGGAGCGTTGCAGGGGTTGTCGGCGGAGCGGGTTAGTCGGACCGGGCCGGGGGCTCCGGTGGGGGCGTGGGTGGGCCCCACGGAGGTGGTGCAGACTGAGGCGGCGGTGAGCGGGGTGACGGTGCGGGACCCTGCCTCGGCGGTAGGTGCGGGAACGGCGGCCAGTGGGGCGGCTGACGTGGGTGCGAGCAAGGAGGCGGAAAAGGAAAAAGAAAAGGAGGATGAGGTTGTGCGGTTGGATGATAGGGCACGGAGTGAAATTTACGTGTGTTTTGAAGGGCAGTTAGGGGTTCACTTGAAGAAGGAGGTGAGGGAAAAGATTTGGAAGGGGGAGTATGTGGAAATTTTTTCCTTGCTTCCCTTGGAGAAGTTTAATTTGGATAAGGTGAAACCCAGTGATACAAAAAAGGAGAAAGAGGATGAGGAAAAACGAAGGTATAGATTGATCCCGAGGACGTTCACTAACTGGCTACAGGCCTTTGCGATCTTAGCCAGCGTGATCGGGGAAAAGGAGCCGGAGCATTGTTCCGCCCTATTTGGTTATATGGACGCGATAGGGGAGGCGTATAGAGTGTATGGCGGTTTAGGGTGGCTAAGATATGATGAGCAGTTCCGGCAACGGAAGGCTCTGCGGCAGGGTGTCCAGTGGGGCCACAAGGATATTTCTTTGTGGATGCGGTTAATGACGGCTCCGGCTCAGCCCTTTCGAGGGGGTGCCGGGAGCCCGGGTGCGAGCGGCGGGTCCTCGGCTGGACAGAAAAAGGGGGCTTGTTGGCAGTATAACGAGGGACAGTGTAAGTTTGGGGCCTCGTGTCGGTTTAAACATGAGTGTTCCGGATGTGGAGGGTCCCACTCCTTGGCAAGGTGCTTCAAAAAAGGAAAAGGAAAGGCGGGGGAGGGGTCTGGAAAAAGGGAGGACGCCAGTGAGAGTAGAGGCGATGCTTCCCTATTTAAATAGGTATCCGGATGTTAGGGCGGCGGAGTTGTTGGCAAGTGGTTTTACGGAAGGTTTTCGGATTCCGTTTGAATCTGAGGCGCCGGTGTTTCGCCCGGGGAATTTGAGGTCCGCAAAAGAACATCCGGCGGTGGTGAAGGAAAAGCTGCAAAAGGAGGTGGAATTGGGGAGGATGGCGGGTCCATTCCAGGACCCGCCATTCTCCAATTTAAGGATTTCCCCCCTTGGGGTGGTGCCTAAGAAGGAGCCGAACAAATTTCGGCTCATTCATCATTTATCTTATCCGGCGGGATTGTCGGTGAATGATGGGATATCGCCAGAGTTGTCGGCAGTTTCTTATGTATCTTTTGATAAGGCTTTGGAGCTGGTAAGGGTTGCCGGGCGGGGGGCCCTGATGGCAAAGGCGGAAGTGGAAGCAGCATTTCGTTTACTCCCGGTGCATCCAGAGAGCCTTCATCTCTTAGGGTGTATGTGGGATGGTGAATACTATGTTGATCGCTGCCTGCCGATGGGCTGTTCCATTTCGTGTGCTCATTTTGAGGCATTTAGTACTTTTGTGGAATGGGTAGTCAAAGAGGTGGCAGGAGTCCATTCAGTGATTCACTATCTGGATGACTTCTTTTGCGTGGGTCCGGCGGGCTCTTCGGTCTGCTCCTTGTTGTTGTTCACGTTAGAGCGGATCGCGCGGAGCTTAGGTATCCCGTTGGCAAAGGAAAAAACAGAAGGGCCGGCGACGGCCCTATGTTTCTTAGGGATCGAAATTGATACACTGGCAATGGAATGCCGATTGCCGGAGGGGAAGCTTCTGGATTTGAAGGCGTCGGTGCGGGTTTTGTATCAGGCCAAGAAGGTGCGGTTGCGGGATTTGCAGTCAGTGCTTGGAAAATTGAATTTCGCTTGTCGCATTATGCCAATGGGGCGGATCTTTAATAGGAGGCTGGCAAGTGCAACCGCGGGGGTGAAAGCTCCAAATCACTTTGTCAGAGTGACCAAAGTGATGAAAGGGGATTTGTTGGTTTGGGAGAGGTTCTTGGACCGGTACAACGGTCGGACCCTTTGGATGAGCGAGGCTTTGTCCAATAGCCAGTTGGAGTTGTACACGGATGCGGCTGGAGCGACCGGTTTTGGGGCAATTTTTCAGACGCACTGGTGTGTTGGAAAGTGGCCACGGCTTTGGGTGGAAGCAGGTCTGGTGAGGAATTTGGCTCTGCTGGAATTGTTTCCCATCATTGTAGCAGTGGAGTTATGGGGCCCCGTTTTTTCCGGAAGAAGGGTTTGCATGCATTGTGACAACATGGCGGTGGTGCATTCCATCAATGCGCTGTCGGCAAAATCCCCGCCGGTTGTGGGGTATTTGAGGCACTTGGTGTTGAGGTGTTTGGAGTTGAACATTTGTGTGGTGGCCCGGCACGTGCCAGGGATTCGAAATGAGGTGGCTGACGCGCTATCACGATTTCAGTTTTGCAGGTTCAGGAAGCTGGTGCCGGGAGCGGACGCGGATGGAGAACCTTGTCCGGAATGGCTGTGGGACCTGGCATCGGTGTAGCATTTGAGGGGATTAGGAGATCGGTGTCTGAGGCTACTTGGTGCCGATATCAGGCGGTGTGGAAGGAATGGGCGGAGTTGGAAAGGGGATTTTATGGAGTCGGGTTACAAGGGCCGAGTGTTGGGGGTCCTGGTGTTCATTAGTGGGGATTTTTCGGCAGGTCGGTCCATTTCGGTGATTGGTGGCAAGTTGGCGGCGTTGGCCTTCTTATTTCAGATGCAAGGGGTTCGGTACGCGACTAAGGATTTTCTAGTGCGGCAGGCAATGAAGGGTTTTCGGAAGGGGGCCCAGTCGCGTGACATGAGGCGGCCGGTGTCATTGCCATTGTTGGGGCGTTTAGTGGGATGTTTGGGGGAATTGTGTTCGTCTCCTTTTGAGCGAGTGTTGTTTTCGGTAGCTTTTGTATTGGCGTTTTTTGGTGCTTTTCGCATTGGGGAATTGGTTAGCCCGTCCAAGCAAGCGATGGGTGGTTTGATGATGGAGGATGTAATGCTGGGGGAGGATAGAGTGGAATGTCGGCTTCGTTTTTCGAAGACGGATCAGAGGGGACGGGGGCGCTTAGTGGTGTTGTTTGCGTTACCGGGGCACCAACTGTGTCCGGTGGTACAGGTTTCGGAGTTTTTAAAGGTGCGTGGAGGTTACCCTGGCGTTTTCCTGCGGCATGCGGATGGATTGGCCTTGTCGCGTTACCAATTCATTGCGGTGCTGAAGACGGCTTTAGCACGGGTGGGGGAGGAGCCCAGTGAGTACGGGTCTCACTCCTTCCGGATTGGGGCGGCAACGGAAGCCGCCAGGTGGGGTTTGAATGAGGATTGTATCCGGCGGATTGGGAGGTGGGAGTCTTCCAGGTTTCGCTTGTACATTAGGCCTCACTTGGTCAGGTGATGTTGCAGGGGTGGGGGATTCCTGGTTTGCGTTGATGCTGTTATGTGACAATTTACTTGGCTGTTGCTGTTTTATTCGTGGTTCTTTATATTTTGTAGGTCCATGCCTTGTGTGGATCCTCGGGCACTCCTACGTGTATTGGGGAGCGTTGCGAGCGGATGTGCGTCGTGACGGTCGGCAGCTCGGAGTGTCGGTGTCGGAAGCCCGAGTTAAGTGGCTCGGAATTCGGGGCATGACCTGGGGTAGAGTGCGCCCAGAGGTGGCTTACTTTAGCCGTATGGATCGTGACCCTGATGTGTTAATTTTGCACGTGGGTGGGAACGATCTGGGAGTAAGGTCGGCGAGGGAATTGAAAAGGGACATAAAGCTGGACCTGTTACATTTGTGGAGGGCGTTCCCGGGCATAGTCATTGTTTGGTCGGACATTATAGCTCGGACGCAGTGGCGTTTTGGCAGGTCGGTGGACCGTATCAATAGGGCTCGGAGCAAGCTGAACCGGGCAATTGGAAGGTTTGTGGCGAGAAATGGTGGGTTGGTGGTGCGGCATAGAGAATTGGAGGAGGCCACGGAGCAGTATCTAAGGAGAGATGGGGTTCATCTGACCGATGTGGGTCTCGATTTATGGATGTTGGGTTTGAGGGATGGCCTGGAGCAAGCGCTGGGGGTGTGGGGGGCCCGGGCCAAGTAAGGAGGTCACTTGGCCGGTCTGTGGCGGGGGGATAGGTCCGTCTGAGAGGTTGGGAGTACCGACAGTTGGTTGGTTGGTACGAAGTCGCTCAAGGGGAGTGGCTTCGGATTGGATGGGAACTTGTGGGCGGAGGTCCCGCAGGTTCTGGGAAGGGGTAATTAACGATGGAACGTTGTTACCCCTCACCTTTGGGCCGGGTGGTTACGGCCGAGGTGGTCCTCTGGGCCGGTTTGGAGGTTACGGCCGGGGGGTTATGAAGGATGGTTGGCCTCTCGGACAGATCTATCGGTGTGTATGGTTATACGGGTATATATGTATAAGGTTTAAGTAACAATTGAGTGGCATGTTGAGCCACGAGTTTTGGTATACATATATACGGTTTAAATAAAACTGTGGCCATTCCTGCAATAAAGTCGTGGTTCTAGTCTTTATTTTAGGTAGATATGGTTGGGTGCTTTGTATGGTAACCTGCTTATCCCTTATAGATGCGTCAAGAAGGGCAGTGAGCCCCATAGGGGTGAATGGACCCCATGACCATCGTGAGGGTGCAAGGTTAGGAGGGGGTTAATTGGTTGAACTGGGATAGGGGATAGTTAGGACTATTGGATTGGTGGAAGGAAGCTGTAGGGGGATTGGAGGGGAGCAGGGAAGGGGTGGGGGTTGTGGGAGGAATAAGAGAGGGGGGTGGACTGATTACCTCCCCTTTCGTCGCTGAAAAGTTGTGTCCCACCCGCCCGCCCTGATGTTATGTATATAAAAAAAAAAAAAGAGAAAAACATTGTGTAAAAAAAAAAAAAAAAAAAAAAAAAAAAGGAAAGACTGGAGAATATAAGATTGATTTGCCAAGTTGTTTTGTCACAGCGGGGGGATAGGTCCGTCTGAGAGGTTGGGAGTACCGACAGTTGGTTGGTTGGTACGAAGTCGCTCAAGGGGAGTGGCTTCGGATTGGTTGGGAACTTGTGGGCGGAGGTCCCGCAGGTTCTGGGAAGGGGTAATTAACGATGGAACGTTGTTACCCCTCACCTTTGGGCCGGGTGGTTACGGCCGAGGTGGTCCTCTGGGCCGGTTTGGAGGTTACGGCCGGGGGGTTATGAAGGATGGTTGGCCTCTCGGACGGATCTATCGGTGTGTATGGTTATACGGGTATATATGTATAAGGTTTAAGTAACAATTGAGTGGCATGTTGAGCCACGAGTTTTGGTATACATATATACGGTTTAAATAAAACTGTGGCCATTCCTGCAATAAAGTCGTGGTTCTAGTCTTTATTTTAGGTAGATATGGTTGGGTGCTTTGTATGGTAACCTGCTTATCCCTTATAGATGCGTCATGAAAAAGTTAAATTGTCCATCTGTTGACAAAAAGCCAAATGTTGTTCAAGGAAGCATTCATAGAGGCCTACAGAAATCCTACTTGGTCATACTTTAGCCTTATCTTTAATGCAAGCATGGGATGGGATTTTATCACAGAATATCTGAAAGAAAAAGCTTCGGGAATGGATGTGAACTAATGCCTAACAATGAGATGTATACAAAGCTTACTAAGGACTGTGAACATCAATGTGTACCATCATACTCAACGTTGGGAGATTTGGGTAAGATTTGGAATAGACTGGAATATTCGAAGAAGTTAAATTGTCCATCTGGTGACAAAAGGCTAAATGTTCTCCAAGGAAGCTTCATAGAGGCCTACAGAAATCCTACTTGATCAAACTTTGGCCTTGCCTTTAGTGCCAAACATGGCATAGATTTTTATTAGAGGGGCCATGCATGTCAACGTGAACCATCATACTCAATGTTGGGTAACATTTGGGATATACTGGAATATTATAACATGACATGGACCCTTCAGTGCAAAGACTTATGCTGTCAACATCACTGCCAATATTGGCATGTCTTTCATTTGTCAATATTCTTCCCAGATCTACAATATATCAAATAAAGTCAAACCAAGTTTCCAGTACACATATAATCACTACATTCTGGATGCTGAAGCCTAGGGAACCCAATTTTCCGTTTGGGCCATATGTACTATTCTAGACCCATGACACATAGGGACCCTTTTAGAGATTTTGCATTGGGGCCCAAAAACTTCACATTACATCACTGACGCCATTCTCCATATTTATATAGATTATAACACCCCTGAGCCTTCACGAGCTCCGGTGCTTTTACGACAAGCTTGTGACTTTCTCCGAGTACGAGGCTCTTCCAAGCCAAGCCGGGCGCTTACTCCAAGTTTTATGGAGTAAGCTGGCTGAACGAATAACCTGTTTTAGCACTTTGGAGCAAAGAGGGCGGGGTGGATTTGAAGCTTACAGTCTTCGGGCCTTCAGCACTTGTATGAGATCATATGAGAATTGGGATTCCCTATGAGTGAGTGAGACTGTGGGAGGGAGGGGACACTGCCTTGTACTGGCTCAAGGAACAATTACCAGCAAGGACACAACAAATCCCGAGAAGGCTAAATTTAGCCAAGACTCCAGACTAAGAGCAATTTCAGCATAAGACCAAATGTTTGAGTTCTAATTCAGAACAGGGCGGCTACATGACTGAGCGCCGAGAAACCTTGAAGCCTTTTATACAGTCTCAGATGGTCAGAGGCGTCTGGCTCAGTATTTCCAGGTGTGTCGTCCGTGGGGTAGAGACGGCTTTTTTTATCTATGGTCTCAGGTGACAAGGTCAAAACTTCTTGTGGCTGTAATAGTACCACACCTTTAAAAAAAAATCTTTTTTGATAGTTGAAATTTTGCCTGTTTATTCTGCAATGGCAATGGTTTTTAATAGCTCTGATATGCCAATAACTAGCTGATTATTATGGTTCGAGCAGCGTAGTGTCATGCAATCAGTTGGTATTGCAAGAAAAACCGCTAAGTAAATCGTTACCACTTTTGTGGTGCCCCGGTATGAATGAACGTGGTTTGAAGATGGCACCAGCTGCCACAAACAGAGCTTATTTCTGCAACAACTGGAATGCAGAAGAGCAAAACTGTCCATCCTCAATGTATTTAACAGCACTGGCCGACTATCCTGTGTGTACGAGGTTCTACCAAGACGTCCCTGACAGGTAATAACTTGGTAACAAAGATTCAAGAAGCTATTGGAAGAAATAGAGTTTGGACATGACAGATGCTTTTGTACTCACAAGAGAGAAATCATGATTAGAGATTTTAGGTGGCGCTTGATAGATAGAGAGATAGATAGAGGGATAGATAGATAGATAGAGGGATAGATATATAGATAGAGGGATAGATAGATAGATAGCTAGATAAATAGAGGGATAGATAGATAGATAGATAGATAGATAGATAGATAGAGGGATAGATAGATAGATAGATAGAGAGAGAGAGAGAGAGAGAGAGAGAGTGAGAGAGAGAGACAGACTTGAGATGGTTCTACTCCTTCATCAATAAACTGATAGGACTTGATTTGGGAAGGCGCACACCTGTTTATATAAGACCTCACAGCTCACAGTGCATGTCTGACGAAATGAGAATCATGAGGTCAAAGGAACTGCCTAAGGAGCTCAGAGACAGAATTGTGGCAAGACAGAGATCTGGCCAAGGTTACAAAAGAATTTCTGCAGTACTCAAGGTTCCTAAGAGCACAGTGGCCTCCAAAAATCCTTAAATGGAAGAAGTTTGGGACCACCAGAACTCTTCGTAGACCTGGCCATCCAGCCACACTGAGTAATCGTGTGAGAAGAGCCTTGGTTAGAGAGGTAAATAAGAACCCCAAGATCACTGAGGCTGAGCTACAGAGATGCAGTAGGGAGATGGGAGAAAGTTGCACAAAGTCAACTATCACTGCAGCCCTCCACCAGTTGGGTCTTTATGGCAAAGTGGCCCGACGGAAGCCTCTCCTCAGTGCAAGACATATGAAAGCCCGTGTAGAGTTTGCAAAAAAACACATAAAGGACTCCCAAACTATGTGAAATAAGATTCTCTGCTCTGATGAGACAAAGATAGAACCTTTTTTGGTGATAATTCTAAATGGTATGTGTGGAGAAAACCAGACACTGCTCATCACCTACCCAATGCAATCCCAACAGTGAAACATGGTGATGGCAGCATCATGCTATGGGGGTGTTTTTAAGCTGCAGGGACAGGATGACTGGTTGCAATTGAAGGAAAGATGAATGCGGCCAAGTACAGAGATATCCTGGAAGAAAACCTCTTCCAGAGTGCTCTGAACATCAGACT